>NW_010417434.1:37782-52838 GCF_000710305.1 Buceros rhinoceros silvestris | reverse complement strand
GTTCCTCCATGTTGAACCCAGGACACTCATAAACACGAACAATTTTAATTTAAAGCGACGCAAGAACCAACACAAGTACCAACTCCAGCACATTCAGGCAGATTATAACTTAGATGACAGTAAGTCAACATAAAACCACCTAGAAATTAAAACTACTAGAACCTATTTGTGCTGTCTGCATTGAACATTGCAACTCCTCTCAATCTAGACAGCTTTAACAAGCCTTTATCAGTCCTTTAACCCCTAGGAATCCACATTCATCTGTTTGTGTAGTATTCCTAAGAAGTGTGCACCCTCATGTCTTAACTTCAGCTTCAAAGTCACTGTTTAAATGCATAACAAATGCTGCATTGTCAGTAGTCACAGGTCTGTTTGCAGAGTCAGTCTTATCTTCTAGGCACATATAGACTGCAGTGAGTTGAGGTTCAGGAGGCAAAGCAGCAATTCCTTCTTTCCTGTAAATTAGTCTATTACAATCAATGCAACAAAACTTATTAGGATATATAGAATTAACCAGAATATTTCCAAATTTTCTTTCATGTCCCTCCAACCTCTGAGGTTTTTTTTACTGGCCTTTCAAACTTCCAGGTAATTTGCATGCTAGTTTTCAAATTTTGCATGAAAAGAGCAGGCTCTCTTTTATTGAACACAATCTTTTGGATTCATAATTACTATGCCAGATATATAAAAGTCAGTAAAAGGAATATTCTAGGAATTTTTTCCTGCTGTTTTTCTCTGGCTGCTTAGCCACATCTGTTCTGTGTGCAGATAGTCACATCATTATTGTCTTTTCAGCATCAATACATGGTCTTTCTGTCAGAGGCTCCCTGACTGCGTTTCCTCTGCTCTCGCATCTTCTAGGAATGCCAGAGCACCTAGCTGCAGATGTCTAGTCAAAGGGAAACATAGGTTCCTATAGTCCTAAAATAATCCAATGAAGGAGAAAAAAAAAAAAAAAAAAAAAAAAAAAAAAAAAAAACGTGGCTAAGGGCCAACAAGGACTACATAATGTATCTTTAACTGTCAGGGGGGTTTTATGCTTGTGTAGCTGCTCTCTCTCATACTTGGAAAAGTTGTCACATCCTGTCAGGACCAACTGATATCCTATGTGTTTCCAAAAGGAGCCCTTTCAAGTCATTCCTGATGAACTTAGAGGCAGAGACATTTTCCCTAATGGAGTTGCATTCTCCTTTGTCACATGTTCCTTTCTGGCGAGGTAAAACAAGGAAAAATTTATATCCCACACCTCACACCTGCAACCGTACTGAACGAAAACTTCTCTTGAAACACAAGGAGGTGTAACAACGAAGATGCTCCACTACAGCTGCCCATAAACTCATTGGTAAACAATTCTGATCCTCTCCTATAACGAACTGTTAGTCAGATCTTGGATACTCATTCCTGAGCTGCACAGAACTGTATGAGTCATAACTCTGTCAGCACAGCTACTCTCATGAGATTGGTGCCCATTTCTGATGCGACCAGACACACTACAGTTATCTTCACATTTCTCACCCACATACATTGCTTTTCATGCTAAGCATGCCCATTTTGGTGTTCCACGGGGTACAGCTGCAAGCTAATGATCATAGCAGGGCACTGTGTTGTCATGCATCTGTTTAAAGCAACTAAACACAAGAAATACGCTCTGTAGCCACATCTCCAGTTCTTTTATCACATACTTTGTTTCATCCAAATTTTCAATCTTCAAAAGCCTTGTTCTTTACCAACTAATCTCTTCAGTTTTTTAGAGTGTTGCAAGTAGTCAGAATGAATTTATCCCATGAGTCACTCTAGAGAATTAATGTGCACAGACCCCAAGTTCAGTGCAAACTCTGTTTCCCATGTCATTTACGATGGTTGGAGATTATTGACTGATGATTTTTTTTCACTGTTTGCCTTTCAGCACTATTGTTCACCATAAATTATGTTTATTCCAGGTCCTGACGGGATCTGCATTGTGATTTTCCAGCCCTCATGTGAGAAGGGGCCTGTCTGGAGTCCTTCACATGATTCCAACAGATGTCGAATGTGTCTCCATTGCATCAAAAATTTCCCTGCCACTGGATCTGCAAATGGTCTGATATTTGTAAGGACCGTTTCCTCACTTTTAACCAAGAACCATGTAACAGAAGCATGAAGATGTTAGCCACTTCATTAATAACTCTTTCTTGAATTGCTGCATGTCACATAAAGGAGTCACTTCCAGACTGGACTGTAATAGCCTCTATCTTTGAAGAAACCCCAAATTTCTATTTGTTTCCCCTTTTTAACCCTACATAAAAGTCTGAGCTTTTCCTTCACCTGGAGGTTTTGAATCTCCTGCATTAAGCTACTTACCAATTCACTTTTGTCTTCCTATGGCAGCGAACTCTCCTAAATCGTTGTTTCTAGATTCGGGACAGCAGGGTCTGTTACAAGTAAGACATATTTTGGGCTTATCAATAAGCAGTCTTACCAAAAATTATCTTGATGCATATAGAGATCTCTTTAGTAATTCTGCTTTGTACTAATATATTTCAACAGGTTGTACCGTTGTGATGTCAGTAAGACATTAAGGCTCTGGAAGGTGTAATTTAACATGTTACTTATCAGAGCTATCAGTCTAAGGAGAGAATAGCATAGTCGATCTTAAACCCCTTTAGATGGTGCAGCATCAAATGATCTCTGATCCATGTGCAGCAATGCTGGGCAGACCTCATCCATAGAAAAGATTCCACCATTTCAGTTATTTACATGAAAACAGCTCTATTCATAACTTCTATAGTCAAACAGAAATAATGCTTCCATGAGAACTTCTCACTGCACTGATAGATAAAGATGAGAATATCCAGGTGGCGTAATCACTGGTACCGAGGAGGAACTGCCTGCAGGTTCCTCTGTTGCAATTTGCTGGTGGATTCTGTCCTGCAACCAAAAGGCTTGAGCAGCATGCGTTGGGCAGCTTAGTGCAGCACCACATAGACATGTACCTGTTTACGGTAACTGTTACGTGGATGTCCTGATTTCACTGCGATAGAATCGTAGGCCAGCCATGGTACGCGAGCATTAGCAGTTTTGAGTCAGCCTGGGCAGCTGATCCAAGTTGGCTCACAGGTATATCCAGACTATAAACATTATGCTCATTGTAAAGGGGAATTTTGCTGAGGGTGGGAGGGTCTCCTGCTCTGCACCATCTCTGGAGGGGTTTGATTACTGTTCTGCTCCCAAGGACTGCTTTCATGTTTATTGTAGCTGCTGTACATTTACTGGGCTGAGTATAACTTTGTATATTTTACATTAGCATTGGTATTAGTTTTGCTGTTTCATTAAATATATTTTCATTTCAACCCATGGGTGACCGCTTCTTTTCCTGATCCCTCCTCTTGGCTGTGGGAAGAGTCATCACATGATAGAGCAACTGCTGTAATTTAGCCCTGGATGCTGGCTAAATGTAGACAGTTTATCATTCATTCCTTGATGTATAGTAGTCTCCTGGTCAAGATCACTACACCTACCTCTTGCCTCACCATTCACTTGGAGATTTCCAAATGGCAAGTTCCTCTTCACTATAAGCGATGTGCCTGGTTGTATAACTGTGCACCAGAGACAAATGGTGTTCTGAAAATACATTGATAAAAAGCCATCTGAAAAGACTGTTAGGTGATACTGCTTCTTTCTTCCCATGTGCTCATTTGCAAATATTTAAAGTAACTGTAGGTCCTGTTTTCACTGCTTGATCACTAAATTGCTTTTCAGGAAAAAAAAATGGCTAACAAAAAAAACCCAAAACAAAACTTATTAAGACTCTGGGAATAACATTCTAAGTCAGAAAGAACGTAACTTTCTCCTCCCTGTATCAAAGACTATAATGTTATGCAGAACTTAACAGTTGGGTAAGTATGCAATTTGTAATGTCACATTTCACACAGGTGTTGCTTCTTCATAAGCTCCAAACTGATTACAATGCATAAGTAATTTCCTAGGGAACTAGAGAATGTATCTACTGATGGTGTTACAAGCACAAGCAAAGCCATTTTCATGGTCCTAACTCCAAATACGGAGCTGCAAATGTCAAATGAAGGTTTTTTTATAACACTTGGACCAACCAGACTGAATTGGTAGAGGTGTTGAGATTAGTCAGGTAAGTAAGTACAGAAAGTACATGTTTGGTGTTGGTCATACGAAGTCAATAGAGAAAAAGGAAACAAGTTTTAGATTCAAATTGTGCCGTTCAAGCAATGACAAGATACTTCTGTGTAGTGGGGAAACCATGAATATAAGTGAGGAAACTATCAGAAAGGGTTTAATCTGAGCCATTAAACCCATAAGCAAACTTGAGTAGGCAGCAGAAGGAATGTCCTGGGTAGCACAGGAGTGAAATCGTTCATGCTGCCAAACAGCATCTGCAACATTTTGTTAAGATCAAGGACACCAAGAGGAAATGGCACACACAGCCTTGCAGAAAAGTACTGAAAGGGCTTGGGCAGCCTTGTCCGTGCTTACTGAAGATTGTGCAACATCATGGACTGTCACCTGCCCTCTTTGTGGTAAAAAAAAAAAAAAGTATTTACATTCCAAGTAGCACTGCAGTTGAGAGACAGCAGTTAAACAAAAGCCTGTTCTCTGTTCCCTGATGGATGAGTCAGTGCAGGTGATGCTGGCAACCTAAAGAAAATACATGACTACGTGAAACCCCTCTGGCCCTTGGAGAAGTACTGCAAGGAATTCAGTCAAGGAGTGCAAGAAGAATTCACCACAAGCTGACAGAAAGACATTCACAGGAACAAAATAAGAAATTATGCCAAGGGTCTTCCCAGAGGCAATGCAACTGCCAAAAAAAAGGTGAGAAAAATGAGAAGCAACTAAAACGTAGTAGTGCCTTTCTGATCAAGTATGAATAACTCACCCTTCTGTCCTCCCTCTCTATCTCTTTCAGAGAATGTTTCCAGCTTCAGCACATCACGCTTTCCTTCTTCACCTACATCCCTTGTTTTTTCTCATACTGACCTCACTCCTTCCATTTTTCTCTGTCAGAGATATTTTTCATCCTGCACTCCATTAATGTGCACAGATGAAGCCTTCATATACATAGGATGGAGGTCGTTATAACAGAAGACTTGCTGATGCCTCTCCCTAGATACGCCCCCCACAGAAAGCAGGTGGATTTAGTCTGACTCATATCCTTTTTTCAACCAACCTTGACCAAAGCAAGGAACTGAATAATTTTTTGGACTTACAAGCAATTTTATTTTCCCATCCTCCTCAAACTCAAACTAAACTAAAAAACAAACAAACAAACAAACAAACAAAAACCCCCAAAAACCCAAAACAACAAACCCTTCTTGTTCAAGCTTTCCAAATAAAATTACATTTGGACTGAAACCACATCTGGAATAGAGACAAGTTTCTGAATATTATTAGCCATTAAAAGCAGGATATTAGAATATAAAGATGATGTAACCTCAGCACTGGCACCCAGAACAAGATGGCATCAAACTTTCACATCTTTAACTGCATGTGCACGTGCGTATGAGTTTCTGTCTCTCATTCCACTCTGTCCAGAGTCTTGGTTGCTCATCAGGAATCTATCAGTTGCTGTGTACATAATATATGGATAGGTGAATACCATGCCAATTTGTCCATCAAACATTCACAGTGTGACGTATGCCATGTAATTGCCCATATTAGTCTGTGACCAAGTTTCCCTTGAGACAGGGTGGGCACAGTGAGACAATCATTGTGGGGAAGTTGGATAAGCTTCTGGCAGAACCTCTCTGCCTCCTCATCCCGGCAGCAGCCTCTTCCTTCCCTCACCCCCTACTTCCTGCAGGCCTAGGAATACGGCATACCTTCCTGCGCATGGGGACAGCTGGCAAGGCAAAGCCAACTGCAGGGAAGAGAGAGACTGGGAGTACATATCTACGGGTGTGCATCTGCGCTCTGCTTGGGTTCACTGTTGGCAGGCAGCAGACCACGGAGATCAGAGGGCATTGCAAGATCTACCTGGCCTTTTTGCCCTTTTGTGCTACTCCTTCCACTCCTGTCCCTGCAAGCCATGAATTCCTCAGCCAAAATTGAGTTGCAGCCTCCTCTGTGGTGAAACCTGGGTGTTGGGTAACAGTGTGCAGTAACTATTGAAAAAAATTGAAAAGGAATGTGGAGAAAAACGTAGTGACAATCTCTGCAACAGGGTTGGTTCTGGTAATCTGAGAGTACTTTCTTGTGCCTGTATGTTTTTCATTAACAATGATATCATTAGATTTGTATTCATTTTTTGAACTTGTGAGGGGAGAGGTCTCAAAGGGATTTTTCCAATTCATATTCTGTCTTCTGTAAAGAAAGAAAATTTTCACATAGTGGCCACCTTCTTTTTCATCCCATACAGAATGAATCAGTAATAGCACCTCAATCACCTTTAAGAGGCCCACCAAAGAGCACGTTCAGCCCTTCTGTGCTTTGGCTCCCAGGATAGTTTTGTCCTGACCAACTTATGTTCTGAGAGCAAACCAGGGAATCAGATTTATTACCTAGTTTCTTTCTTCTTATATGAATGATTCTTAAAGGCTTTAATAACAATCAGTTATGGATTATTTCCCTCTGAATAGCTTGTTTTCTTTTTCCATGATAAACCTTTTTTTTTTCACTACACCAGCTGATTGTGCCTCCTGTTGTAATGAGTCACAGCAAAGCCTTGTCAGCCCAGCCACAGCCTGGCACATCGTGTGGTGTCACACAGGAGAGCTGAAGAAGCCCAGTTAATGTGTGGTGGTCTGATATGTCTGCAAGGCAAATGTGTTAACCTGTTGTTTCCAGTGCCTTCAGGGAGATGGCTTTTGTAGTTAGGACAGGAGAATAGACAGGGAAAGCCAAAAAATCCTTCTGAAAAATAAGATCTAGATTTATTTCCACTTTCTTATATTTAAAGGTAATTTTAAATATGTCTATCATAAAAATATAACAAAAATACAACTGAAATTTAAGACTTTCACTGTCAATGATAGGTACAGCAGTCAGTCTTTTGAGCAGGCCTTGCCATTCAGTTTCTCAAGGTATGTGAAGCAGAAATTTAAATCAAGGAAATTCTATTACAGAAAGACCCCATTAATTCAACAGATCTACTTACCCTAATGCTAATTGGCTTCCTTGCCATCTAATGCCCTAAATTTTCATCTATACAGCATATGTCTTCTACAGATTCTAAAGTGCTGTCACAAAATTTAGCTTCCACATATCACAATCTTTAAGCAAGAGAATGGTTTATTTGCAAAATAATTACAGTTTTGAAGAAAGGAGACATAATAGAGCCATGAATTTCCCCTTCATCATCACTGATCAGGCTTAGGATGTCCATCCTCCCAGTGTATTTTTTCAGGTTTTGTTTTGTTTTGTTTTTCTGGTCTTTTTACTCTGAAGTCAGTGAAGTATTAAAAGAGGGAATGTTGTTAGAAACATATTTAAAAAGAATTTTCTGTTACTTTTATGAAGAAAGCGCAGGCATTTTGTATGCAGATCTAACTATAGGAGAAGACAGTGTCAAGAGGTTTTAGGTGCACTGTATTTTGACTGTCCTCCACAGATAAGGAGACTCTAAATTCTTAGTAGACGTGGATGGAGCAGCTGATAGAGCTTAGAGGGTTGCAGATAAAGAGAAAATTGCTAGCAGATGAGACAAGGAGTCAAGGTGAAACTGAATCCCTTTCTCTTTGCCATCCCAGACATTTGTGATCCTGCTGGCTTCAGGTCTTTGTGTGAAATGCTGGAAAACACCGTGACTGCATTTTTCCCCACTCTACCTGGCTCTTTAATAAAAGTCTTGCTGAAAGCTGTAAGAGACAAAGAGAGGCTCATTTCAAGGATGGGAGTGGAATCTCCAGGGGGCTTTTTGCATGTGAGCATGACAGATGGAAAATGTTTCTGAGGGAAGTCTGCACAAGTGGTGGCCAAGAACTCCATGTGTAAATGCACTTGGCAAATGCAAGAGAAAAAAACACCTCGGCTTCTTGCTTGAGAAGTGCCTTATTCCATACCTCTCTGAGCACATGACATGTCTCTTTATTTTAACAATGTCTCATGACAAGCCCAGGATACGGGCAATTTAATCAGCACGGGGTAAACCTGAGCCCTGGGGGTAGCTCACTGCAGACCACATCTGACTGCCAGGTCTGATTCCACATTTCCATCAGCCCAGGAGACAGATTGAAATATAATAAAGTCATAATTTCTTATTTCATTGTTCAGTTCTTACAGCATGGTTTCAGAATCAGGACCTGGGTATACATACTCCATTGTTTTCCAAACAGTCTGAAACATTGCAATGCCTCAGGTTTTCTTCTTAATCAAAACCTAACCAAAGACACCACTATCTTGTTGATTTCTTGATAAGCTCAAAAATGCATTCACCACTGATCAGTCAAACTTCAGCCAGGATAAATAATTGCTGTTTGGTTTAAAGCCACTTCATCATGTACTGTCACCAAGCAAATGCATCATATTATCAGAGTCTCACATGCAATTCTGATGACTGAATTGCAAAAGCATAAGGCTATTCCTTCCCCAGGATATCAATCACAGAGTAATTAGTGGTTTTCTTCTCATCTCCTGGTTGCCATTACAATGGCCATCTTCTTCACTGTTTGCTGGCTTCCTTCTTCCTGCTGGTGGTTGATGAAAGGGACCCTCTCCTCTTCTTTAACGAAAGGGTTATGAAGATACAGAAATGCCAGGGAGGTTTCTCCAGATTCACATTTTTTGTGCCTGACTACAGAGTTGGAGCTTTCATGTCTGCTATCCCTTTTTCCTCTAATTTTACCAGAAGAAAAGGACAGATAGCAATAGTCTAGTCCATGGGCGGTCAGGGATAAAGCCAAAAGCAGCCCTCTGGTTATGGTCATTAAATAGTCACAGGAAAAGTTTTAGAAAAATCCCAAATCCCTGGTTTGTCACTGTACACTAAGGTAATTCTTCCATCTGACTCTGAGCAGCAGGTCAGAAATCCAGTTTTAATTAGACAGACTTACTGTTCTTCACAAAAATATGCTTTAACAGTTATCTCTGGGTTAGGGGCATGAAAGTAGTTTTAGCTATGCCTCATCTACCTTTTTTCTCTCATGACTCTTCCACTCAAACTAATTGTATTGGCACCTAGCAAATAGAAGAGAGGATACAATGAAGAAGTTGGATGGTGTATCAGAAGTTATTATCCTACATCCAATTTCCCCCAATAGTTTCAAGGGCAGGACAAGGAATGATGTCCAAAAACCTACCATAAGTGCAAGACATCCTGATAACAAGATGTCTATTTTGGTAATAAAATAGATCAGGAATATTTCTATAGAAAAATATTCCCCAAGTAACATTTCTTCAAGAGAAAATAATCTGTTTAAACTTCCAAATTTTTTTCTTTTTTTTTTTTTTTTGAAAACCAGTATTACTTCCTTTCCTTGGTGAGAAATTCTAATCATGGGACATCTATTCCAGCAGTTACATTATATTACATAGAAACGTAAGCATGGCCATTCTGGTTAAAACCAAAGATATGTATAGCCCAACACTGTTCTCGCAATGGTGAACAGCAGATATTGAGGTAAGAGTTTAAGAACAAATGGAACCACCAGAACTATATCTTAAGAATATTTTTTCCAATTTTTACCAGTTTGTAACTCAAAGATTTCCTGAACCAGCAATTTGACCCTCTTTCAGGTATTTTTATGCCATGAATGTATCCATTTGCTTTTGAAATCCAGCGGTTGATTTTTGAACCAAAAATTAACAAAGCTGTCCCAAAGAAGTATCAGAAACCTGTTCATATATATGCAACTAAAAAAAAGTATCAAAGAAAATAAAACATATAAGCTTCTTCCTCAAAATATGTGCATAAACTGAAATTAAAATGCAAAAATTAGTATTAGAGATTCTGAAAGAGAAAATTATACAGGACAGCCAATTCTAATTGTCAGCATAATAGTTCTTTATCTCACCTTTGATATGAGTAGCAGCCCATACTTTCCAAAAGACATTCTTTTGTAATGTGCAATCACTCGAGAGATGTGTTTTTAATTACCAGGGGACAAAAGGACCTCAGTTTTACATCTTGCCTAAAAAACAGCACACATAATTATACTGAGATAATTATTCGTTATGGACTCAGCAATCTGACACCTACTGATTCACCCACATCATTTTATTGTAGTGCCCACATTTTCCTTTGAGATGCCAATCTACAGACTTGATTTCAACTTCTTTAAGGCATTGGGAATGTTTAAGATAACTTTAAAGAGGAATACAGCAGGACTTGCATTTTAATCAAGCTCACAGTTTAGTCAGAAACATCCCAAAATAAGTAAGGGTGGAAAATAAGTACTACCTTACTGGAACTGTATATGTCCACATCCTTATTCCATGATACATGGTAAAAACAAAGTTCCAAGTTGCAAGAAGACCCACAGAGTACAGTTGTTTCTTCTGAAGCTTTTCCTGTTTCTGTGTAACAGATTTGCTTGTCCACATCCTCTGTCCCGTTATTTTGAAAGACATGTCAAGACCCAAGTCCCAGGGGACATGGATACAGATCTGGCAGTGATCCCTAGAACAGCCACTGATGCACAAGGGAAGGCAAACAGTGACTTGCCAGGAAATTAGAGTTGTTTTTATTAGCATTTTATTCACCCCAATCCACCAAGCGGTTCTTCTCATATGGATTTAATTACAAACTCAAAAGCATTTGAAGGAAAGTGTTAGATTTTGTTTCTTTAACTCATATATGGGAAACAAACAGACACCTCAGGAAAATTATTTATTATTGATACTGTTAGCAGAGTTTTGCTCACATCACCAAAACACCAGATGTGTGTAATTTTTGAGTGAGCAATCTGTAAGTGCGTTAGTACACAAGAGTACAATTCCACTCCTTCAAGCATATTTGGAATTTACCCTCAGCAAATGAAATGTCCATGGAAAGCTTATCCTGAATCTTAGTTAGCAAACAGACTGCCAATCCCGTTTTAAATTGGAATTAGTGCTACTGAGTTTTATTTGTGCAATTCAGCCAGAATTTATCCAGGCTCCTCCTCAGCACAATGAACAGGGAGCAGCAAAACATGGTGTGGTTTTATTCATGCCAGGATGGAGCTGTACACTAAAAGCTAAGCTATATAGGTGTTACCTCCACAAGTGATCGATGTATAAATTGAAGTAGTCTTCCTGTAAGTGCCTATATTAAATAATGCTTTCTATTCACATGCAGTCCTGTGTATCTAAAAATTGTTATTATTTAACCAGATTGTGTTTTAAATAGCTTTGATATAAACCAACTTTTTTAGTTCACACAGATTTCATGAGGCTTGTTTTGCAAATCCAGTAGAAGACAATACATGTTTTCAAAGGCCAGGAATGCTTTTCCTTCCCAGGTCGTTGAAAGACAACAAAGTTTTGCTGACCTTGGAGAATATAACATTGAGGGAAATCTTCATATCTCTGTTGAAGAAGAAGAAAAAAACAAAGATAACCCTGGAATTTAACCATATTACTAGATAATGGATGTGATGACTCACACCAATACTAGGAAAGCCCAAACATCCCTGTATAGATATGAGTGAGTGCTAAACTTAATTTATTGTATCTTAGCTTCATTCCCAAAATACTTTCCCCTTTCTCCTAGATAAGAAGAACTTTTCCTTCCTCTCTTATTCTCTAACAGTAATGTTTGTCAATACACTGTGGCCTTGTGATTATTTATTATAAGACAAAAGATTTGGCATGTGATGGAACCAGAAAATAGAGATTAGTGCAATATTTTAGAGATCAATTTGTTACAGAATAGAGACACTCTGCAAAGCAAATGGCCATTTGCTTCTGTCATTATGATTGCAAGCTAATTTTTACAGTACAAATTAATTAGCAATTATTTACACACAACATAGCCATAAGCTAAGATCCACGTTGCAGCAGCCCCCAGGTGTCACTATCAGATTTGACAAGCGTACCATCCCACATCCTATGGCATGGCTGTGGTCTCGCAGCTACTCAGCCCTCTTCAGGCTCAGGTCCATCCACACACTTCGATTTGCACAAAAGTGAAAAGGTGTCATATTAAATAGATTTCATATCTGGCAGGTGAATTTTTACAACTGAAATTACTAACCCTGGTAGATAGTTAGAATAAGGAGGAGCTGGAGTTAAGGATGGCCCAGCTGTCACCTGAATCTAATTAAGTTTGGTTTTATAAATTGGTCTATGAAACAGTGAAAAAGAATATTGTGTGCCTGCAGAGAAAAAAGTGAGATGTAGATGTAAAACTCATTAACACTGATTATCAAGTAAGTTTCTTAACAAAGTCACATTCTTAGCAGTTCTATGCCTGAAAACATTTTCTGCCTTGATAGAAAAATGAAAAAGGACACTTGGCAAGGATTTCCTCTTTGCTTTTGGTCTCTCTACGTATTTTATCTGTATTCCCAAGTTATTTAATTTACAAATGCTCATGAAACCTATATCCATTGGTTCAAACTTTAGGGACTTATTTCAAGTCCTTAATGTGTTTTACCGACACATTATGACCAGAGTCATGGTGTTATTAAATACTAACTTTGCAAAGAGCAGATTCACTTTAGCAATGTCTTGTTAGGAGATTTGAAACTAAAACTTTCCTGCTATCTAGTATAACCATCCACTTAAACAATTTAGAAACAAATCAATAATTTTTATAGTAGTTGCCTAAACAGGAATCATGCAGAGAATTCATTTCACTGACTTCATATGTCTATCACACAGACACAAATCTGAACAAGAGTTCCAGGGCTCCTCTCAATAGACAAAGCAGTTTTAGAGTGATTCAGGCCATATTGTTTAAAACAAATCTTAAGAATTGTGCTCTAGAAATGACCGTTTTTCCAAAGGAAAATACAGAAAGCTGAGAGGAATCAGCTCACCTGTAGACACTGCACTGTAGACCTCAAAGTGAAATGACCCCGACATGAATCTTTTCATACAGCCGGCACTGAGCCAGAGCAAGATGTGTATTTGTGTCCCTTCTTCCAGTTGTGACCTTATGCCTCTGAGATAAAGGCAATGACACCATTATGCATGTTGCCATGCTCTCATGAGGGAGGCACGTCTCTTGGGCCACTACTCACATGGGTGGAAGGCAATACCACCATTGCTCTGCTAGCCTGGCTGAATGGTGGTGGTTGGGAAAGGCTGTTGCTACGAGCGGTCCTTGCACGGTATTTTTTAAAAGTCAGCAGTCATTTGGAAAGCTTAGTAAAAGAAAGGCAGTAATGGATGTGTGCTTTATTTAGATGGTCTGTTTGGTAATTTTTTAAATAGATATATGTTTTTTACCCATGTCCATAGGTAACAACAAGGAATGTCACGGAGAACCAGTTGGTACAGCGTTGGAGAGACAGAGCTGCACCTTTCTGTCTTACTCTGCTCTCAGTTGGACACCTGAATTGCAAATGGTGTAAAAATGCCAGGTTTCTCTCAGGAGAATCTCCGACTAGTGGAGGCATTGTAAGGAGGATATTTATGGTTGCCACACCATGAGTGTGAGAGAGGACTGTACTGGATTGGGGAAAAGCAGCAAAATTCCCATAATCCCCATACAAAGAGCAACCATAGAGATGTGTGTTCTCACTTGCACTGAGTTGGGAGCAGAGGACCAAGAAACTGAGGTGAGAGTCATGGCAGTTTCCTGTTTAGTAAACTGAGAAGAAACTCAGTCAAGCAAAGAATCCAGAACATATACCATCCGTATGGTCAAAACATATGTTCATATTTAATGTTGGTGAAAACAGGAATGTGTTTTTAACATTGTCATTGCACATCAGCTACTTTACAAGGCTGTGAGTTAATTGTGGAGACCTTTCTTGCCTATATCCATAATTACTCTTTAACCAAATACATGGTCTGTCAATGACTTGTTAACATAAATGAAAAATTTTAGCTTCTTTGTTAACTTTATTCCATTTTGGGGGGTTATCTCCATTGCAGGTTGCCAGCTTTTATTTAAGGGTTTGTTAAAACCGATGTTTTTAACAGCACTCAACTACCTCACATACCAGCAAGAGAAGTACCAAAAAATTTCAAACCATGTTGGAAAGTATTTACCCTGACTTTAGATTCAGCCTTTGCAAAACATCCAGTCCTCAAATAATTAGATTTAATTATATGGAAAATTCATCCAAAGCTATTAATTGACTCCTTTTTCTGGAAATATCCCAGAGGAACGCAGAAAACCAAATCTCCCTAGTAATTCAGGAGGAGGAAAAAAACCAAACCAAACACCAAGCCCATAAGCAAACGAATCAATACATACAACCTATTTTCCTTGCACAGTGTGCTGCTCTTTACAATGACAGAGAGATATGCTTAGTACCCAGCAGGCATGTCAAATAGTTATAAACAGTTCCTAAGACATTCAAGATTCACAATATCTGGCTGTGGCCAGCCTGTTGCAAATTAGCTTACTCCAACTTAATTTTCTATTCATGTTATGTACCGTTATGTGAGGTGGAAGGCTATCAAATCAGGACAGGCAAACGAGACTCCAAGCTTCAGACATCTTAAAAAGCATGTGTAAGTTATGTCCTTGGCCCCCATGTGTCATTCCTACACCCAGCGTATAAATATCACACTAAGTGACGTTAGTGAATGTGTAAATGTGCAGTGAGTTTGGGGATATTAAAGCATCCCCAACCTATCATACCAGGGAAATCTGTGCATCTGTGACTAAATGGGTATTTATCATTTCCTGAGCTCTGTGCTGGCTGCCAGCCAGCAGAGTGTGTATATTGAAATTAGAATAGATTGAGAGGCAGGACTTTGTTCCAAATTGATCTGGATGACGATAGCAATTCTGAAAGCAGCTCCGCTTTTTTAAAAGTTCGTTGTGTGTTTCTAAAAAGGAAGGGGGAGAAACATTTAGGAAAATAACAGGAAGCCGATCTAAGGCCAGGATATACACTATTATTGTTATTATTATTATTATTTGCTTCTCTTAGAGCATTTTTTTGTTATCATTAGCAAAAGAGCAAGAGCTTGCTAACATCACATGCAGAAATGCATGGAGCAGGAAT
>NW_010417434.1:35852-37706 GCF_000710305.1 Buceros rhinoceros silvestris | reverse complement strand
GAATGAAAAAAATACTGTTTCTAGTCATCTGTTTACTACAGAGTAATTTTTCCTACTGCAAATCCTTGCACTGTAAAGACAAAAAACTTTTAGTAATCATGTCCGTTCCAGCAAGGAAAAAATATATGAATTACTCCTTCGGTTTTGTCATATGGTTGATAGGTTTTTACCTGTCAATTTACTGTTGAGTTTTACTCTACCCTTGCAAATGATAGGTGAACATACAACCCCAGTTTAGCTTATTTTTTCCTGTAACATTCAATGTCTACTGTATATAGCAAGATATTTTTGTAAATGCCTGTGTTATTCTTGTTGTTTGCATTCCTCCATAGAATGATTTGTGAAGTGGTAAGTCAAAAACAATAAAGATGTCAAGCATCAGCATTAATTTCATTAGCTTATCAGAAGCACTGATAATTTCTTATGCTTTGAATGCTTGCCAGAAAGATAGACCAGGCACTGTGTTCACCAAGCGTCAGAGTATTCAGGGTGTAACTTCTTAAAAAACAAGATCTGATACAATGGGGAAAAAAAAGTAACTCCTGAGATGACATACTTTTAAATAATTACGACAGGAACTGACCTTGTAGCACTATTTTTTCATTCCTTACAACTTGGTATAGAAGATGAGGTAAAATTAACCGGAGTGACTCTGTTTTCACCAAGTGCCAGAACTCTGCGTATACAGTCCTTCATGTTATTCTTAAACTGCTGTCTTTACATTGCCTGGAAAATCATAAACCCTGTTCCATGTTCTAAGAGGTATGATGGTAAGGGGATGGCTGCTACTCTGAATGTCACGTACACAGATTTACACCTCAGGTTTAACCACCAATAAGAATACAGTTCATGGTATATCTGGGCCAGTCCCCAAGGACATCTTGAGAACTAGATTGTCAAATATGAGTAGCTGATTTGGCCGCATACCTGCTGAAAGCTACATACTCTGTTCACTTAGTCACAGATTTGGCCGTCCTTTGATAGGACTCGTGTTGAGTTATACCTTTCTTCAGACATAGGTAACTCCTGTAGGCCTGGTTTCTTATTTTAAAGTATATGTTAAGTGTTTTTAATGTATAGCCTTCAGCCATGTAATTTCCATGCTACCAGAGGAAAAGAAAAATTGGAGAAAGCTCTGTTCTCTTTACATCGGTAGAATTCCTGTTCAGTGCCAGAGTAAGCAGTCATTTTCCTGGCCCATTGCTATCATTAGTGAGCACTGTAAAACTTCTCAGTCAAAAGAATCAGGTGCTTCACTTCCTCCCCCTTCAGAGCACCACAGAGCAGGGATTTCATATTTAAAGCCATGCAAACCTTTGGAACAATAACATCAGGACCTAAGCAATTCAAAGGAAATAGCTTCCTCTAAACTGGAATCCTCTTTAGCATGGGCAGCTGTGTCTCGGTGGATCACGGCTTCCTGTCCTCCTTGCAGCACAAATATGTTCATTGCCTTTGATCTGGCTCCCCTTTCAGCTGCTCAGCAGCAGATCTAGGAGCTCCAAAAGGAAGCGATATGGCTCTGAGCTTTATTAGTGACTGGCCTGACTTGTCGCAGTTTCCAGAAATGATCCGCCTAGTCTGAAAGCAACAGTGCAGCAAAGCACAATATTCCCTTTCTCTGTCCTTTGTGTGTCCATGCTAAGCCATAAATCTCAACAGAACTCTGACTCAGCTGAGATCCTTGGAAGAGGAATTTTTTACAGTCTAGAGAGAAACATAAAATGGTATTGAGGAGACATCACACAGCCTCTTATGCAAGCAGGTGGGGTTGTACACACAAACCTCCCCGTCCCCCCCCCCCCCCCCCCCCCCCCAACCCCACAACAAACACGGAATCAAAAAAAACATCAC
>NW_010417434.1:33338-35798 GCF_000710305.1 Buceros rhinoceros silvestris | reverse complement strand
GCCCCCCGCCGCCAAAAACCTCAAGACAACAGTGTACTAAACAGATGCTTCACACAGATATCTGTGGAGACAATGGAGGCAGAATCAAACTGCCTGGCATCTGACGTGCTCTAAAGCTTTGCAGTGTTACAGTTATGATGTTTTAAAATACAGGTTTGCAGGTAGGGAACTAAATATACATTACTGTTACAACGCTCACTTCTCACAGATACACAGTTTGATGCATGCTGCAAATGGATTCCCTTTTCTTCTCCTCTTACGTGACCTTGGGCCATATTATCTTCTTGTATAACACCATGAAAAGAGAAGAGGAGAGAAAAAAAGGCTTTGGATAGTAAAATCTTCTCTCATGAGCCATTGAGCAATCTTTACAGCCAAATAGCTGAACGGCATATACACTTTTTCAGTAATCCATCCCATCTTTTTTTCAAGAAGTTCTTTACGGAAGCCTGATCATCATGAATGTTGCCAAAACATTCATGGCATTCCAGAAAGACTTGGTGGGCACCACATCACACTCCCAATGGTGAATAATGAGTTACTGATAAATGACATCTGTGTACCTCTCTCCTTTGTTGTTAACAAAACAGCAGTGTTAACTTTAGTCTCTGTAACTTAAAATTTCCCATTTACTCCTGATAAAGGGAATATAGAGAAGACGCAGCACAACTGATAAGGAGTGTACTACTGTTAAGTTAGAGCTGAACAGTCATATAGTCAGTAACTTCAGCCCAACATCCTTTAGTGGGCTGGCCTGGCTTCCCTCTCTTAGGTCAAGAGCATCAAGTATATATTTGGCTTGCTTGAAAGCAGCATTTGCATGCTAGTACCTGTTATACTTTTACTAAGCAGGCTTAAGAACTCAGTCGATTTTTAGAAGTTGTCTCTGAAGTTTTAGGGGATGTGGTATTGTTGCAGACATCAGGGAGAAATCTAGGAGGAGAGTACTTGCAAAGTGTAGTTTGTTTTCTGTCTGCTGCTGTCTGGTTGCCAAAAAAACCAAGGATTAGTATGTGATGCTAATGTCTATCTGCCAGTTCTAGTAACTTCTGAATCTACTGTTGATTTTTTACCATCTTTGATGAATGGCAAAATATCTCAAATTAAATTCTCAGAAGGTAAGTGAAGGCTGAAAAACAATGACAACCTCACTGAGGAAAGATTAAAATAAGAGCTCATACTTCATTTGTTGTCACAGATACTATCATGAGCTCAACTTAAACACACAAATCCATAGGAAACGAGATCGAAGGAGTACTGCTGCTCACCAGCTTAACCTCAAAGGTGTAAGAGAAATCTGTATTTTTATGTAAAAAACTAATATCTGCAGGGAGGATTGCCTCACATAGATCTGCATAAGATTTTTGTGTTTGTTTATTAACTGAATGGCAGAATACAACCTGTGCTTTGTCACGGAGCTTCTGCATGACTTTGGCTTTCACTAAGAAAATTTCAAGCAACACTAGAATCACTTTAGTAACATATTAGCTAGGCGATTTCTGAGTAGCTGTGTTGCTGTTCTGGACTTTCAACAGCAAAATATAGGCCCAGTGGAAGAGCTGGAGGAAAATGCTAAATAAAAGATGGCAACCAACTAAACTTGGCAAACAATTCCTAGCACATGATCCCTTAAATGAGCATTACCTCTTTCTTCTGTGTTCAAACTGTCCATGGGCACACTGAAGTTTTCGTTCGGTATTCAAAATTATTTTAATTACCTTTTTTGAATAATATGCAGCATACAGTGGTTTCTTGTGGGTATTGAATATTCAGAACTTAAAATGTATTTGTAGTTCTATTGCACAAATGAGTCACATCCTTGGGTACCCCATTCTCCTCCCTTGAGATTGGTCTTATTGCAATCATTACCATGGTACCACGAGTGGATATATTTATTTCTTAGGAAATTTTAAGGGTTTTAGGAATTTTACTAGATCAGATATCGTTTTAATTTAAAATTCGATGATCAAAAGTATCCTTCAACATTTACTTGAAAAGTAGCTGAGTCTAAGAACTCTCATGAATATTGGTGGGAAGCAAATCCCACACATAGTGCAAGCACAATAAAACAGTGGAAACTATCACTTTGATAATACATGAATATTTATGGACTTTTTTTACAGTAACTATGTCACATGATATGTCTAAACAGCTTCTTAAAGCTGTTCTTCATCTATAAAGGTTTGATATGGGGAAACATAATTTATTCAATCTTTGCTCACTTTATTCAATCCTAGACCCTTTTGATAGCTCTCTTTTTCTCACTCCTTCATAGTTTGTGCTGCTGTCCTTGCTAACAGCTTCCCTCAAGTAGTAACCCAGGTATCCTTTGATGCAAGGTTAGACAATGTCAGGAGACACAAAATCTGAAGTGTTACATGAAGATGTATATTATTTTGTCATTATAAAGTTTCCTCCCTTTGAAGTTCTAAGGAAACTACAATTTCCTTTCTCCTGCTG
>NW_010417434.1:23770-33249 GCF_000710305.1 Buceros rhinoceros silvestris | reverse complement strand
CTGCTGAAAGATATATATCCACTCAAGTTAAATACATCCCCCATAACAATTCATTTCCCAGGCCTCACCAATACTCAGGTGCAGTTCAAACAGCACTTTTGATCTGCTTAGAGTTCCTCAAAAAGTCTTCATCCTTCCGTGTAGTTGATGAGGAATTGTACCAAGAAATGGCTTCTTGCATCTCACTAAATGAGACCACATAATGCTTTAAGCAATAGCATCCTAACATGCATATGAAAGTCCACACTGGTAATTTATTTGCACAATGTAGAACACTGCTTGGTTAAACCAGTAGAGAAGGCAGTTTTAAAATCGTGAATTCACTTACAGTACTGTGCATCAAATAAACCCTTGTTTGCCATTCTGTATCAGATCGTACTCCATAACAGTAGTGACTGCTCTTGGGAGCTAGCCATTTATCATCTTAAAAACAAGGACTTTCGAGGCCAATGGGCTGCAGTAGATCTATATAAAAAGTGGTGGTGTATTTATGCCTTTGCTAAGCTTTGTGGCTAAGTGGCTCACCTTGTAAACACTATGCTATGTAAGCTGTACACAGTGTGAGTATTTATGCAAAGCATCCTACTGAGTTTAGTGAGGCTATTCGTGTGCGCTCTCAAAAATGCAAGTGTGGTTCATACAGCATAGCCCTTGGCATGTGTTTGAGACTGCACAGAGCTCAAAAAGTGATGGCCCTGCAATCTGCTGGCTGGAGCTTGCGGGGGAGACAAGCAGAGAGCAGTAAATTAGAACTGCAACTTCGAGCTGTGCCATCATCACTTATGAGTACTTATAAATTGTTTATCCTCCCCCTTCATGCTGTAGCTATAGGCTTTCATGTTCCTACATCTGCTAAATATGACTGCTCCACCTACTTACCTATCTTCCAGAGAGGTAGTGAGGCTCACTTACAGCTTACATCACATGCTAGCAGAAAAACACCAGCTTTGCGCTGAGCATTTTCATCTGTCTTAATTTTGATTGATTTCCTTTTGCCTGTAGTTGATCAGATTATAGGCAAACATAGGTTGAGTTACAGCTAATGTGACAAGAGTGAATTTTTCCTTCTCTGTGGATGTGAGTCTAGCAAAAAAAAGAGAGCAGAAGTGTAAGCAATATTAAATGGCTTGATTTTCATTCACATTCCTCCTTTGGCTCTTCATCACAGCACCCTCCTTTGGCTTGTCACAAGCCACTCCTTTACAGAAGCAGCTACACAGAGCTAGGGCAAATGAGAGCAGGGCCTTATTCACCAGCAAACCAGACAGCTGAAAGGACGTTCAGTTTTGCACAAAAATGTAATGTTGATCTGGTTTCAGACAAGAGCTCTCAGTCAGTGCTGCTGCAGTAACTGGCAGTAGCTGCTACCCAGGGCCATTGTGGTGTCCTTGCCTCCATCTGGAGATGTGAACACAGATCAGCTATTGGCATGAACCTACCACCTGGTTAACAAGCATAAATGGGAGCAAAAGAAAGTAAAACCTTTTACTTACAGACACTCCCATGCTTTACTGTGCATGTTGTTCCTAGTGTCTCGATGGCAATTTGATCATCAATGATGCCGGAGGGATTGCCTTGGTCGGTCCAGCTAAAGGGTTTGTAGCAGAACTGAGATCTATGTATCTACACTCCCAGCCCTCTGCTTTGACCACTAGATGATGTTGAGGACAAGTTGCTTAGAGGTTACATGAAAGCTTGCTCAGACTTATCAGTTTCCAGGCAATATCTCAAGAGATACCTCCTTTCTTTAAAATTGACTACAACTGAAATACTTCAATAAACTCAATTTAATATATTGCCAAGCTGACATATAGTTTCAAATTCAGTCTGTGAAGTCTCATCTTTTTAAGAGTGGAAACTCTTCAGTCACTGAGAAAGACCTGAAAAGCTTCTGTGCTCTCACAGGGAGTTTTAACTTCTGGTGGGGATCTGTCTTAATACACCAGAGAACAAGTGTCAACATAGTCCGACAAGAAGCATGAGGGATAAGCAGAAGGATAAAGGCTTTTAATAGCCTAGGGTATAAACATGATTATAAGGAAAATTTATAATTTTGCCATGCAAATTTCAAGCAAACCAGCCAGGCTGCATTAGGATTTTAATGACATTTTCTTTTACTACCAAGAACTCTGTGCCAGAAACCCTCAGGCCTGCCTGCAGTCATATTACTATACTTGCAAAGCATACTGACCCCGAAGATGGTGCAGTCTATTTCTGTCTCAGATTAAGTGACCTCTGCACTTTTTGCATCTAGCTGTGGAGAGAGCTGCAGGTGGAGAAATGTTCATCCCTCAGTTAAGCTAAACCTTTGTTTGCTGTGTTCACATGAATAACTTATAGGGCCTTGGCATCATGAACAGCAGCGCTGACACAGTTGACATGACAGCACTATAGACTGAATCCCGATCTGCCCTCCAAGGAGAAGATGGTATGTTTGCTCGTTTCACATTTCACCAAGTTGGGCTGTTCAACTATTTATAAGATGAATAGAAATTTCCACTACTTCAGCTGACACACCTGCCTTTACCTAGCAACTGCTCAGAGGGAGCCAGCTGAGACAGAGGAGGCTTTGAGAGGTGCAGCCTGGAGGGGAAGCTGCTGCTGCCGTCCCTGCCAGCCCTCTCCATGCTGGCTCTGTCTTCTTGGTAAAACAGTGGCCCTTTCCGCTCCTCTCAGCTAGAGCTATTTATACCCAGCACAGCCCCAGAGAGGGAGGTCCTCTCTGTGCCACCTTCCCTGGGCGGTGAGCAGCACAAAAGAAGCAAGAAGCTTTGCAGACACCTTGGGTTGCAAGAGGCACAGCATGGGAACACTGTTCTCATGGGGTGACCACCTCGGTGGCACAAAGTGACCTTCCTAGTAGCATGGTGCTACCGCCCATCCTGCTGCAGCACAGCACCATATGCTTCCCACACCATATGTCCCTTTTGGGGTACCCGGTGGTCCCTGACAGTGTGAGGATCCCAACTAGCACCATGCACAGGCCATTTTCACCCAGCTCCGGCACCTTGGGAATGCATCTACCACCTCCTGGGCTTTTGCTGGTTTTGATGCAAACCAGGCTCTTGACCAGAACTTGGTTTCCTGACAAATTGCAACCCGGCACATAAATAGTGCCCACAGTCACTGAGATTTCATTTTTGTCTCACATATCTGAAGGGTCTCTCAGGCAGCCTGTTGCCATCAGTTTCCCAGTGGCAGAAAGGGCAGGACCCCTTTGCATAATCACTTTGCTGTGCAGTATGTCTGGGGGCCCCAACCACCACAGGCTGATCTCCCAGAAAAACCTCCTAGTGGAGAAAAGCCACTTTAACAGTGATTAAAATATAGATGAGCTAGTACAATCAGAGAAGAACTCATGAAAAATTACATTTTCCTACTTTCATGCTGTAACTGCAGAGAGGGCCTGACAAAATTCTGCAGTAATGGGCCCAGAGCCAAAGGATTCAGAAGACCTTTCATAGTAATACTCAATCCAGTCCTAGTCAGGAATAAAGTTCCATAGTCCTGGTGGCTTCAGACACACAAAAACTGAGGAAGGAAGTGTCCCCTCATGGGATGCTGCAGCCCATTTTAAGGCAGGAATTAACAAGGACATGAACTGACAAAGAAGGAGTGGCAGCAAGAGGAACATGTGCTAGCACGGATTTATCATGCTACCAGAAATCAAAGCCGTTTGCATTTACTAGATGTCCTTTCCATGCCAGTGCTCAGCAGGAGGGACATGGGGATGCAACCTTCAGCACTGCCGTGAACTAGCCAGGAGTACAGGCTGAGGCATCTGGGGATTCAGGGCTCCGTCTCACCTGGGAGGGGGGCTCTCCAAGGGGGCCATTTGCTTTCCTCTGATACCTTAAATGTTTACCCACCAGTGTCTGATGTTTTTTGAGACTGAGGACTGTAACAAAATGCAAGGTACTCTTGTTGTTCACAGTATCATACCCATGTGGCAGCTTTACAAAAAGAATATTTGTCTACACGGTTTCAATGCTGAGGATGAAAAGACCGTAATTGCTGCAGTATTGTGAATTGTGTTTGTGAAGGAAAGAATTTACCAAACAGCAGCCAGGAAATAAGATAAAACGGGGCAGGTTTTAAGGTTAAAATTAGATTGACCTAAGTTCAGATTATAAATGGCAGAAAAGAAGTAAATATGGTTTGGAAAGGGAATGGAAAGGTGTTTCCAGGAGACATGCTTCAATTTCAAAATATCTCATATTTTTCACAAAGAAACAGCCTGTGCCCAACATATTCAGCATCTCATCTCCCTTGTTTTTGGCACATGCTTTTAAACGTATACCTGAGATCAGATGTGAGGGAGGGCAAGGGAGAAGGTCCCCAGCAGCAAGTGAAGCTCAATCAACAGAGTCAGCCTTTTGTACTTCAGTAAACTCAGCCAGGGACTGAAGGTAATCTGCAGGCTATTTCTATTTTCCCTTCCCTTCCCTTCCCTTCCCTTCCCTTCCCTTCCCTTCCCTTCCCTTCCCTTCCCTTCCCTAGGCTGGGAGAACATACACAACCAATTGCTGTGGCTTGGGTGATTTATGACAACTTAATTGCATTTTTGAAATCAAGAGAGATAAAACTATACTGTAAATGCTTATAGCTCACAGTTACTTTCCTTTCTTCCCCTTCCCTTCCCTTCCCTTCCCTTCCCTTCCCTTTCCCATTCCTCCTCCCCAGCCATAGCACTGCTGTTCAGCTCTGTAGCAAGCTGTTCAAGCTGTTAAAGCAGTTCACTGGAGCTCTGGGTTCTCTCTTTAAAACTGAAAATCATCCTGCCATCATCCACCTTTCTTTAACACCCACCCACTTAGGAAATCTGAAAGCTGTGTATCTCCTCAGAGGCTGTTAATGCTATTAATTCTACTACCTTAACAGTCTATCTAAAATGTGAAATCAGGTTTTCTGCAAATTCCTGGGCTATAGCACATTCTGCTCTGCATTTCCCATACACATTTCAGTGTCTTTCCCGTGGTTAAAAATAAAAAAGCTTAATTCAACACTCTCTTATTTCATTTTTACATGACTAAAACACCAAATATTTTACCTGCATAGCACAAGCCTTCACCTCCTAAATCTTATTGTGATCCTCTCCCTCTTTCTTGGCAGACTACATAACCTCTGTAACCACAACCAGACCATTTCCCAAACTCAAGATATTTGATTTAAAGATGTCCTGGATCTCTCTAGCTTGCGATGTAGGCATACTTGTGTGAGGGGCACACTCATTGTTAAATGTGTCTCAAACATATCTCACGGGTCTCAAACAACTGCCTACCTAAGCACTGTTAATGATTTATCCATCAAATGAAGATAATTGCTGAATGATCAGGTTCTTTAATTGCCCACCAGATTTCAACTCCTTAGTGCACTAGGAAAATAGTCTTGAGGTGACAAGTTGAGGTCCATCCATGTGTTCCCCTCACCCTGCCCAATTCATCAGCTGGAAATGGAGCAACACCTACCCTGCTCTCAGAAAGTTTACTCTCACAGCTTGATACTTCCTTCCACAAGACTCTGTCATCCCAGAGGGGATACAGAAAAGCATGTACTGAAGCTGTTGTGCAGTCACACAAAGGTCTCGCTGTTGAACCCTGGCTTCGAAAGAGGCCTTTTAAGAAAGAAAAAAGGGAACATCAAATTTCTGTGAAAGTAGTTTCAACCATCCTGGATTCCATACAAGAGCCTTGGATAAGTTTAGTCCCGTGTGCAGAGGAATGTGGGTCCAAGAGGAGCCAGAGAGAGGATGTAGGCAAGGAGCAGGAAGAGTCTGCTCTGTTGGTGACACTCTGCTCCTCAAGTATGATGGAGGCAGTGAAAGCAGACTGTGATTCAGCACAGAAAACCTCAGAATGCTATAGGTATAAATGAGGCAACAGGGCTTGGCACTGCTTCAAAAAGGCCTCAAAATAGCCTTCCAAACCCAATTTATCCTATACTTCTTCCCTGTCTGTTCTTGATTCAAAACAGAGAATCTTGCTGAGGAGCAGAGTATGGGGCCAATACTCTAATGCAGATACAATACAGTACGCACTCAAGGTCTCCACCACATATAGTGTATGGAAAGAGTTTAAAATATTGCAAGGATTTGATTGAGACAGCTTTAGCAGCTCTTACATTATAAATATCCTCAGTCCTAGAAAAAAACAGCACATTTGACAATAAAGAAGAGACTACATTGGGAGCCACAGGCTGCTCCTCATGGTATGGCCAATGACTGTACTGAGGTGAGAAAGCTGAGCAGAATCTGATCAGGTGAACTGTCTTCTTGATTGTTCTGATCTAGGGAGAGACCTGACAATATTGATCAAAGCCGGTAAAACAAAACAAACTAACTAAAACAATAAAATGACCAGGTGAAACACAATAGCATGAGAATGACTTAATCTTTCCAAAAGGTTTAGTTAACACAAAAGGTAACTAAGACTCAAGCGTCCCTTGGGATCCAACGCTGTAATACTCTATTTCATTCCACTCACTATTGCTGAGACAAGATCTAAGGAGGTCATGAGCAGCATAATAGGAAAGATCTTATTTTAAACCTCAGCCACTGGTGGAAATAAAACTCATTCCTCTTTAGAGGAATGTTAAAAAGTAGGTTAGGGGTTTGTTTGCAATGAGATTTTTGTTTGTTTTACTTGATTTCTAGTGATACTGCCTCACTTTGTGTTGTAATAACACAGACCATTCTTTCCTTCTGTGGTGACTTCATTTAAGCAGTGTTATTCAGGCCAGAGTAGCTTTATGAGTCGGTTTGTTGTAGATCTTCTTCTATAGATGAAGAAAGAGGAAGCTACTGAGCACGCAGGCATGGGAATTGCACTAGGTTGGGGAGGACCAGCATCAATCCATGAAGGCTCAGGGAACAAGAAGGAACATGGATGGCTGGAAGAGCAACAGGCCCCATTTCATTGCTTCTATCATGCCTAATATGCTGCAGCACCACACTAACCAAACACATAGCAGGCCCATCACTACAAAGAGGTCTTAGGAGTGGATATAAATGGTAAAGTAAATGAGAGAGACCGTATTTTCTGATAGTCAGATCAGAGTCTTTTTTCCCTTTGTACAGCTAACTGTGAGGAGCTCTTTTAAAGTTAATGATGTAAATGAGGAAAAAATTAGGCTCAAAACCCCAGCCTTTTGTAGCTACAGATTTTAAAACTATCCAGAAAATCACTGTAAGATGAACTGCAGCATTTGGAGTATTAGCTGAAGACGCGCAACCGAAAGTGCACTGAGGAAAGTGCATCAAGTAGCTTGCTTCATACTCTGTGTAACATAGGCATGAGATTTGAAAAGCTAATAGCATGTCCACGCTAGCAGTAGGGTGACAGCCAAGCTGGATCTGTGACAGACGTGATGGTACCCAGCACTGACCCCACGGAGATTTCCCAGCCACAATAAAATGTGGCAGCAACATATCTTAAAACAGAGCACGAGAGTAACATTACCTGGATGGGGATACTCATTCCTCCTACTCCCCACCTTCACTTGCCATCTGTGCTTGAATTAGCTGGAAGCAAGATGGTCCCAGGAGGATATCATCCGCCCTCAGCCTCAAGCTAGTTGCTGCTGACTGCACCATACTATGAGCGCACTAGCCCTAGTCTGCCCTAGCTCAGGGATCTCCTTACTCCATTACAAGGGATACATTCACCCCAATTATCTCTTAGCTTGCACCATCCCTTTAATGTCAATGGAGCTACACTGACAAACTCATTAAGGGCTGAACACTGTGACCATGAAAGGATAAATAATCCCAAACTTGCAGTCAGGTGTAAAGATGCTTAAATTTTCCTGTCCAAGAATAAGTCTTTGCTTTGCTCGCAGGGTCACGCTCTCACTGCTGAGTGCTGAGGAACACTGCCAGGGCTGAGAGGAAATGCTTTTCAAATGTCATTGTAAGCCTACTGAAATGCTGACAAATCAGATATCCACACAAACATAATTTAAATATTTGATCACTGGCAGAGGAGAACATGCATCCTGGCAAACATCAGTCTGTTGTAAAAACAATCCCTTCACATAAGCTCCCTTTATGATCTGAGTCCCTGCTTACCTTAATGGATAATTTTGGAGTGCCACGGGCTCTCCCTGCACCTAACTGGAGCCAGGCTGCTGAGCCACAACGTTCAATGTACTCATTTTTCTAAATGAAAAGGCCTCTAATCATCATCATAGTTATCACTGTACTTAGTCTCTGCCTACTCCATGAGAGATCATTCCTTTTTCCCTGTGAGACAGAGATTGGTTTTCCTGTTTTGTTTCATTTTTTTTTTTCCTCAGGGACAACCCACTCAAATGTTAGGGACTATTATTTCCCCGGAAAAAACCTATCGCAACTTTATTCTTTCTTTTCTGAAGAGCACCCAGTGGTCCTCTAGGTTATTCTCTCCTCACCTTACCCTCTTTTACAAATATTTCACTGATCGTTTTGCCTCCACATTTACCTGCAAGGCTCTCCAAGGGCGAAAGGATGGTAGCTATTCAGCATAAAGGTAGTTTAGCTCTACAGGCAAGGGCAAAAATAGAGATGGAAATGAGATCAGCAAAAGCACTGCAGCTCTATTTCCCTAATGAAGAAGAACTCTCACACAGAGCTGGGCTTACACACTGTAATCGAGTACACTTCCAGCAATGCTGGGGTTATGGAGAGCCCTGCGCAGAGTGAGGTAATTATCGGCTGCCACGGCTCAGAGGGCCACATTCCCCTCTTTGTTTTGCTCAGTTGTCAGCTTATAATCAGGAAGAAAATTTTTAAAACTCTGCATTTTCAGAATTGTCTCTGGCAGGAAAAATACGTGATCAATGTGTTAAGGGTCGAGGGACCGAGGTAATAATAACTGTAATAACTCCTCAAGTTCCTTAACGATTCCTTCTGTCCTGAATAGACAGAGGAGTTGAAAGGGGAAAGAAGAAATTCACACCTCGGTCTGCGTTTGGAACTGAAACAAACTTTTAATATACAATAAATTCACTTCACTATCCATGTCTCATTCTGATTTTTGCTTGGTTTTTCTGAATGAGAAACACAGTGATGGAAAAAATTGATTGAAGAGCCCACATTTTTACTCCCTTTCACAAAGAAGTCCTTTTGTTACAATTCACATATACATATGCAGAAACCAAGAAAAGAGGAAAAAAAAAAAAAAGAAGAGAGAACTTAGAAAACCAAGATTCTGTGGCAGTCTTGTTCAAGGCCAGTCTCTGGGCAGGCAGCCAACAGCGAAGGGAGGAGTGATGCCTGGCCTTGGGGCTTTGTGCAGCTGCGGTCCCGGGCGGAGAAAGTTAAACTTCTGTCCGTGGCGAAGGAGGGGTGGGGGGGGGAAAGAAGCCCCCTGCGTGAGCAGACGATCAGCTAGAGAACTCCCTTCACAAAGCAACAGGAGGGATTTCGAGTATTTCACCTGCTGTTCATGTGAGACTCACGACAGGAACGGCTCACAGTCTGTAGTTCTCAGGCGATCCCGCGG
>NW_010417434.1:20490-23716 GCF_000710305.1 Buceros rhinoceros silvestris | reverse complement strand
CTCGGCTTGGCCTCAGGCCGCTCTCGGCCTGGCGGGGCCTGGACGTCTGCCAGCAGGTCGGCGGCAGGAACCCTCCATGCAGCGAGTCCGGAAGGAGAGAGAGAGACACTCCTCCTGCCTGCTACCTTTTAAAGGCTTCCAACGTAACCTTCCACCTGACTCTCTTAACCAATTAAATGCGTGGAATTATTTGCATGGAATAATTCTATTTGTCCATTACCTGAAATAAGGAAGTTTTAGCTCAAACCAGGAAGTTTTAGCTCAAACCAGGACAAATGCATACGTAGTCCCCGCACCACACCCTGCAAAAAACCCAAACCAAACCAAACCAAACCAAACCAAACCAAACCAAACCAAACCAAACCAAACCAAACCAAACCAAACCAAACCAAACCAAACCAAACCAAACCAAACCAACAACCACCAAACAGTGGGGGAGAGAAAGAGATCACAAGATGCAGTATTGTTACTCTGTCACTTTGTGAAATTGTTTGAAAGAAACACAAAGTGCAAGGATGAACTAAGCCCAGCTCTCAGTTCCAATTCTGAAAGACTGCACTGTGGAAACGACCTCATAAGTGATCAATAGCACTGAATAACTTCAAGTGTTTTGAGAAGGCGTTTCCCAGTACTGAAAGGCAGGGACCGGTACACAGCCTAGAGGAGAATGAAACTGATAGAGAGATAAACTAAAGCAGGCTAAGATAAAAACACAGTACCCCAAGAGGCTTTGGAAATTTTGCTGTTCATCCAGATTTTATCTTAGTCTTTAGGAAATCGTGTTTCCACTGATTTTGTTGTTAAGATTCCTTCCTTCCTTCCTTCCTTCTGGCTTATGCCCCCCTCCCTTCTACAGAGAAGGAACTGAGATTTACAGCAATCCACATAAGAGCTCTGAATGAACATTAGTACAGATACAGGGGTGTGGTTCTGATGGCATTTAGATAGTGATGGTAATATACAGTTTACCTTCTGCAAATTTGGACAGAAGAAAATGTCTGTGAAAAGTTTGTTTGGAAAATTCAGTGGGACTGTAGGGCCTGAGACAAAGTAATGCTTTGATATCTGTATTTATACAACTTTCCAGGCACTGCATGCCATAAAACCTAGCCAGGCAACACACATAAGCAAAAGGAAATGTCAGTGAGAAGTAAGTCAGAAAATTGTACTGAGCAAATTCTTCTAGAATAATGATATACATTCAGTCCAAAAAAGCACCAGAAAGCTTGATCAAAAAAATTAACTTCTGTTTAAGAGCATAATCAGATGTGAAAGAAAGAAAATCACTAAGCAAACTGTTCTTAAGATGTGACCTGTTGCAAAACAAAAGGCTTGTTCTAAATCACACCAGTGTGTGATGTACACACAAAAGCTCTTGAGCTGAATTTTCTCAAAAAAGCAGACCATGCAAATGAAGGCATGCAAATTGAGAAAAAAGTTAGGATCTTATAGGAGTATGAGAGAGAATTTCGGAACCACAGAATGGTTGAGGTTGGCAGGGAGGTCTGGAGATGATCTACTTCAACTCCTTTGCTCAAAGCGAAGTCAGCTGCAGCAGGCTGCTCAGTTAGGTTTTTAAAACCTTCAAGGATGGAGGCTCCACAACCTGGCTAGGCAAAATGGTCCAGTATTCTATCACCCTTACAGTAAAAAGTGGGTTTTTCTGTTTAAAGGATTTAAGCCCACTGCCTCTGTTCCACCAGTGAATGCCACTGAGAAGAGTCATGTCCTGCCTTCTTTATTCCCCTCCATCAGGTATTTATACCCATTGATAAAATCCACCTGAGCTTTTTCTTCTCCAGGCAGAACAGTCCCAACTGTCTCAGGCTTTCCTCATATGAAAGATGCTCCAATTCCCTAAACATCTTTGTGGCCTTTCACTGGATTTGGTCTGGTATGTCCACATTTCTTATACTGGGGAGCCCATAAATGGGTCCAGGATTCCAGCTGTTTCTCACCAGGACTGAGTCAGACGGGAAGGAGTCAATGCACTGACTCAGAGGGAAGAAGTAATTGACAAAACGTGTGATAATTTGGTATCAGGGAAAAACTAAAAAATATCTTACAGTACAGAGCTACAAAAGCCAAATTTCCCCCAAAAGATTGAATCTGGATGGTACCTAAAGAATTCCAAAAGTACAACAATGAGATCAAGAGAAGAATTCGAGATCTTTGTGCTTGTACTTTAGGAACTCAACAAAAAATACAACTCCTGAACTTTGTGAATGTGGTTGGTTCAAAAAATTGGTAAAGGAGCATGGAGTTATTACAAAATCAAGATTTGTCTACTTCTAATCAGGTAAAAATTGTCATCGAGCACCTCTTTTAGGGCAAGTTGCAAGCAAGATATGAAAGCACACACAAACCCAAGCTTCTGCATGAGCTTCTCTGTAACCTGGGGAGAATGTTCACAGGAAACATTTTGCCTGATGAAAGCAATGCTGCCAATGGTTGTTTAACTCATCTTTGGCAAGTCAGGGTGGACAAGTAAGATTTTCATTTGACTCAACCATGATACACTCAATGGTCAGGGAACTACTCTCTCAAACACATCGGTGCGTCTCTCCAAATCCATTCCCATCAGAGGATATATCCAAGTTGTGACCTGAGAATACTGTAAGAGGTTAACAAATTATGTAATTGGCTCCCTGTGGAAATTCAATTACCTCCATAAAAAAAAGCCTTTGTTAGTCATGGTCCTAATTCTAAGACATAAATTTTCTTATCTGAAAACTGAGCAAAATTGGAGGGACTAGAGGAGAACGGAGGTCATTTACTTCAGGTCTCCTCTTTTAAGAGGCTAGCTGGAGTTCTGCTATTACACTGGAGATCTGTATTGAACTCATTACTCTATAATACATGTATTCGCAATACCAAACTTTGCCATATGTTCTTAGGACATTTGTGTGCTCGTGACCTTCCATGTACTTTCATAGCAGCCTGATTCTACAGCTATTTCTTAGAAACTTCCTTTCCCTGGCAATGAACGTAGCCCAGTTTTTGCTTTAAAAAAGAATGTTTCAGTGTTAAAAAAAAAAAAAAAGCCTGGAGAATCTAATCCGCTTGCCAGGAATGAGAATTTGGTGATGAGTGGAGGAAATGAGCAGAGGTCTGTGCGCACAGGATGCTTGGAGGCTGGAGGAAGGAATCCTGCAGGGAACAGTTTTACCCCACTTTGGTTTGCAAGTCAAATACAGCTCCAGATCTGAATCATAAGTAGACTCCT
>NW_010417434.1:1288-20393 GCF_000710305.1 Buceros rhinoceros silvestris | reverse complement strand
GCTGAAAGTTTAACTCTTGAATTCTGAATTGGTTAGTAAACACAACCAAATATAAATACTGATGCCTCAACACATTCCTCATCAAAAGCAGCACCAAGTAGCCAGCAGTACTGAGAATGCAAATATTTCAGTGGGCTAAAAAAAATATCCTCAGAACTTGACCTATCCCGCCTAGGCAGGTAGCAGCAAGGCCGTATCGCCCTATATTTTCTTTGGTCATCTCGGAAGATTTTATTCTCCAGATGTATATATTCCCCAGAAAAACTATTGGAATGCTATTTTTATAGAAAACAATTTATAGCTGCAGTCCAACAATATGAATTTAAATTTGGGTATCTGCCAAAGAGTGGTTTGGTAAACATTCAGTCTTTGTTTCAAGTTTCCAAGAAGCTATCATATATAATTCAACAATTCCCACTAATGAGACATGGTAATAAGAAAAATTAGACTTAGCACTGAGTGGGGAGAAGCCCAAACTAAGAAACTTTCCTTGGTGGAAGTGGGCTGAGAAGGAGCTAGCAGCAGAATGGCAGAAGACAGTAAAAAGGTGGGAGGCAAGGAGGCAGAGTCACATTGCTTGGGGACGGCAGGATACCTAAGAACTGGGAGGAAAAGGAGAGAAAATCAGAAAGTATAGTAAAGCGAAAAAGTAGGAAAGGAAGATTGAAGGAGGGGAGTACAAAAAAGAAGAGGAAAAAGCAGGGCAGTGACACCTAGCCATAGAAAGACAGAGAATCACTCATACAGGTAACATCAAGAAGAATGTATTAGTGTTTTTAAAGCTTCAGAGATTAGAAAATATTAATAATTTTCACTGAAAAATAACTCTCCAAACTTCTCCTAAATCTCTAAATAGGGAGAAATTCAAAAGGTGAGGACACTGTTAAATGAATGAGGAACTGCAATAGCAATGGTACTAAAGGTGAATACCAGTCCTGTAAAGTGTAACAAGTGGTTATTAAGAGCAGTTGAGGAATGTTTCTGAAATGAAAAGTAAATGCACTTAGCATTTCTTCCTGATGAACCCTTAATTTTATCCAATCAGGACCTCAAATAATTTGATTTTTTAAAATTATTTTTCTATTTCCTCATACCAATGAGGGGGATGCATTATTTCCATCAATGCATAGGTTATGATGTAGAAGCATATGGAATCATGCCTTTGTGGGTTGAGAGAAGTGATATTTTGTTATGATAATAACACCGTTTCTGCATAACTAGCCACTGACCTTTGTTCTTCTCGTCAGCAAATAGACCATCTTTGTAACAAAAGTAAATTTGAGGGATTTGAAAATGTCAAAATAGCAGAGCAACAAAGAGCCCTTGGCTCATATAAATATTTACATTTGAAATATCCATTTGCTGAACTAAATATTTCAGCTGTTGAGGGCAGCCTGAATCTCATTACATCAACTCCGCAGGCCTATTGGTGCTCTTGCTTTGAACACAGACAAGAGCAGCACTTTTACTGTTTGATATGCACATTCCAAGCACCCAGCACACTTACAAAGTGGGTTGTATTCCAACAATGCCATGTCTCTGCTATTCAATTTTTGTGATAGCATCCAGACTCCACAGCTGTGTAGCTTTCTAATGTTGAATAGATATCCCTCACAAGGCAGCTGTCTTGGAATATACATATTTTTTTTTTTAACAAGGAGGGAAAAAAACAGCCTCAGCAACACATTGCCTAGTAGAAAATCCATTTTAAGTCACTAATTATTCTGATCTGGAGCTGCAGTGAGTAAAATACTGTCCAATCCTTTCAATTCAGGAAGATTAGTGCATGCAGACCTTCATCTAGACACACCCAGCTCCTTGAGTTAGTCTTCCTCATGATCCACTCATAGAGAGGATCCTTAGTTTACAGACCTGGTCCTCTGTCCTGCCAGAGATCCTCCTGCTCCTGTGCTCTTGTGAGGTACGAGGGTTTTGGGATAAGACTAGAGAAGAAAACAGAAGAAATTTGAAGGTATGTCTTCTACCCTTTGACCTTGCCTTGCAAAGGAAATCCATGCAAAGGGCATCCCAGATCCTTTCTGGTAATGTCAATATAAGTGCACTGCAGGGACATCTGCCAGGTCAATAGTCCTCACAACCACGGCTCCGTTTAATGTCTGCCTCCCATGAGAAAGCCTGGGGCCATAGGCCACAGGTGCAATCCTGGGGGCAAAGGGCGTCCAGTGCAGTCATCCTTGCCTGCCCCATAGGCACTGTCACCCTGGTCCCTTCCACTGGAGGCAGCTTGCCCCAGGAAATAAGTTCCCAGGAGAGGAATGCAGATGTATTTTTCTCCATCAAGGGTGTTTACTTCATAGAGAGAACCAAAATGTCTTTTTTTCATGTAATACAGTGTGGTTGCTCTATAGTTCTTCCAACTTCAGTGTGTATTTTGCACTGAATACTCCCAACTACATGTATATTTACTGTTCCAGCTCATTTGGAAGTGTTTTGCATAGGCCACTCTGTAACTTCTGTAGATCTCAATATGCCAAATAAATAGCTGCAGTGCTGCTGCGGGCCCTTTTTTACTATCTGCCTGTCTGTTTCCATACACATACAAAATATCTTCAATGTTGCCTTCACTTCAGGAAAGGCTCTAAATCAGGCATTACTGGCTTGAGTAATGGCTTTATTCCTCACAAGTCCTGCACTTTCACATATTGCTAATAGATTTTACTCAATTATTCCCAAATATCCTGGTAAAAGGCAGAGCTAGAGAAATTTCCCAGACTTCAGAATTATATTCTAGTTTGGTTTCATTTCATCTTACATTCCAGCATTTCTATGGCAAATATATTCTACTGCTCCTATTAATATTTTATAAACCAACAAACAGCTGTAAAACATATCAAGCCCAAGAGTAGTGAGACTATAAACGGTAAATTGTCAATGTATGTAAAAGTTGGACTAATCGTGATATTTCCACATTTTGCTGAAGTTCTTTAAAACTGACATTGTCCCTGATACATCTTAAGGGAACTCTGCACTATCGTAATGATCCTCAGAGACTTGCAGTTGCAATGATGTGCCAGAATATGGAGTATGTTTGTGATGAAAGCATCACCCTGGCTCAGCACACGTACCTATTATTGCTTTGCAAGTATGCTTTGCCTGGGCTATAATGGAGCAATTGCCTGTAGTGTGCTTTAGCTTTGTCCAGGTTCTGTGAAAACACTCTCTGAGCTGATTTTTTCTCATTACCATAGATTTACTTTCTCACCACTACCAAACTGATGGAAAGGAAACATACCCTTTCAGGTGGAAAAACACAGTGGCTGTGATTAGGACTGAAAAGCAATCTACAACTCACTCTAGTCACAAATAGAGGACATTCATAACGAGGTTTACCACTGTTTCCAAGTACTTTTATATTAAGCCATTACTTTATTGTCTATGTTTAAAAGTATATGGTTATATAATGGAAAATCCTTCAAAATCAAAGTTCAAGCACACAAAGTTGCCTTCATTGCAGCAATTAAGTAAGTTTTATTACTCATACCAAATGCATGGGGTGTGAGAGCTGAAGAAGAGCTGATAATAATAAAAGCATACAGGGAACTGTTGGTAAGTGTTATAAATCATTTTCAGCCAAATAAAGGAGCAAGCACCTACACACACATGCACCAGCACACATGGGGCTACTTACGCACTTCAACACAAAGGACAATTCCTCAATTCAAAGGCTAATGTTTACGCATCTACGAGCAACTGTTTGAAAGCTGTGTGTCATGTCTGTAAAACATAACGGCTGCTTGAAGTTCACACCTTTGCAAAGCTGGAGCACGTAGGTCTGCACACCCGTTCACATGCAGTTTTACAGTCCCACGTTTGGAGGCCCAGTACAGACCATGGTGGAATTGCAGGTTCTAATGCGCGTTGTAATCACAACCACAGTTTCACGATGTAGAAGCCACAGCTTTTACAGCTCATTGCCATTAACAGCCTGGGTTATGTTGTTCTTGACCTTTCTCTGTGAGGGAGTGTTCAGGACACAGCGAGCTTTTTGTCTTACTCCTCAGAAGATTTCTCAAGGCACACTGGGACTTCCTTGTGTTGGTGGATCAGGAGTCCTGCCACCTCCCAGCTTCCAGGTGGGGAACCCCAATGAGTGTTATGTCTTCCAGCCTTCCTATTGGCACACAAAAGGCTACAACAGCAGCATCTCAAAGCATGTGCTTCCCTACAAAGGAGGCAGTCATGCAGGAAAAGGGCCTTTTGAGACACCACCTGAGGAAAGGTGTCTGCGCAGTGTCCTCAGCAGAAAACTAGATTCAAGACATGACTTACCCTGCTTCTTGCCTCCGGTCAAGGCACTGAAAGATACGTTCATATCAGATACTACAGGATATTCCCATGTATTGTCTGGAACCTTCCCCTCACAAGGACTTACCCAACCCCACTCTGGTTAGCCTGAGAGATCTGGTGTCACATATGTACATGAAAAGCATCTAGACTCTTATTAAATATGCATTCCCCTTCCTACTAACATCTCGTTCCATCAATATTTTAATGTCATGTTGCCTTTTAGATTGTGTTCCTACTGTAACTTGAGGTCTCCACTGGGGCAGACAGACACAACAGAAATGGATGTGTTTATGGAGGACATTTGTTTCAGTATGAAGAGTTATCATCAGTGGAAATTTCCTGCTGCAGATGCTTACGGTTATTTCATCAGGAAATCCCATCTTTATTTCCTTCTACCAGTGAAGGCAATGGGGCAATATATACAAAGTAAGACTGAATGTATTCAAGCAGTAAAAGATAATTATTTATTGCCAAAGAGAGCTAACTTGTGATCCAGATCATGAAATTAAACTTAATCCAGTGTAAATGTGCTGACTTTATTGGCATATTTGAGGAGTAAACTTGATTACTAAGAATTTCTAGAGTGAATTTCATGTCTATATGAAGTTTGTCTCTGGGCTTTATTTCCTGTTTTTTTATATCCCTTTCTTGTTTTGTTTTGTATTTTTCCTCTTCTCTGGTTATAGACTAATCATTGCCAAGTCTCAGTCATTTTCTTGAAAAGCAATAGCTGACATTCATTGTGCTAAACAGCTCATTTTGTTATCCTTGTCATAATCCACGGTGTTCTCAGTTATTGCACTTGATAGGCATCATTAAGATTTCCATGATGATAGCCCTTTTCCTGATCTTTCAGGTTTCTTTTTCTCAGGAAACAACTTTTCCTGGAAACTTGCAAAGAATAAAAGGTGATTATAGCCAGCACCTTGGAGTAATAGCGTCTGAGATCCAAATCTCACACTTTTTTTTCACTTTTTTTTTCTTTAAATCTCAGAAGTCCAATTATAAATGTGAAAGGCCAAATTATGCCACTTGCGTACACGCTAAGCCACTCCACAGAAGTCTGCAAAACTATTTGTGAGAGAAACATTGTTCAGCCTGATAAATTTTTAGATAGCACAGTCTAAGAGTTTGAAGCACACTGTATTATCACAAGCTGGGGTGTATTAGTAGGACTTTAGACGAGCATAGACCTGCCCATCTCAAATACTGCAAGGTTACTCTATGCTATCTGCAAAAAAAAATCAGTGAAGGTGCTGTGGCTGTCTGAAGGCACTCAGAAAACTTTCAAGTTGCCATTGCTGTCAAGGTCTCCAGCATCTCTTTTACAAAGCAAAGGAAAGCATTGAGAGGGTGCAGGAGGCTGATGTGATTTGTTCATGTGGAGCCAAACTGGGTCCAAGCAAGCACTGGGACACATGATCCCATTGTTACATCCTGGTGTCTAGATTCCAACTTTGAAACCAGAGATTTGCGGAATCAACTCAAATCTAAATTGCTTAGAGCACATGAACCAGGCTGCCCTCCCTCTGGTGGGAAAGCGCTAAGTAAACAGTGAGGCAGTTCCCCCAGAAAAAAAGTTGGGGGGCACAGGAAAGACTCAGATTTGTATCACTTCACCAAACACCTTTTCTTCAAAAAGTGCTACGGGTTTTTAATATCAAAACAGGAAAGGCAGATCTTGTATTAGTTTATATCGTTTCATCTCAAAGCTTCACGCACAGTATACTGGACCTAGCACAGCAAATGCTGAGGGTTCAAACTAAAGTTAATTTGCAATCCAAATACAAGCAATCCGTTCCCCAGCAGAAAAGGATCAAGGCTTTAGTTAGGGGTTTTTTTGATGATGCAGGCAGAATATTGCAATTTGAAATTCCAGACAGCTGAGGTTAGTTCTTACCTCATATATTTTTTCTATGAATTTACAGGTCTCAGGGGTTTCTTACAGAAAAGGCAAACATACGGACAAAGCTTTCATCTTGGTTACAAAGCTGAGAAAATATGCCATTTTTGGTTAGTAATACAATAATGAGATATAAGTGTTTTCATTTCTATTGCAGTTTATATCCCAAACAATAGTGGGATGTCAAGCACTGCATTGGCATGTACCATGAAACAAGTTTACATTTCCAATCCTCCTCTACTCTTGATACTCAGAAAACTTTTCTTGTTGCTGTAATTTTTTGCCCCCAGCTTTCTTAAGAGGTGACATTTGAGGAAGAATGAGAGAAAATCCATGCCATAATTTTTGAATTGGACAAGACTGACAAAGAAAAAAAAAAATCATGGAAACTCTCTAGGGTGAAAGAGTAACACCATATCTACATCCTTTGAGGCACAGATTTCTCCAGAAATGACATAGCTGTGATACTAAAAACTCATCACAGAAACAGCTCCCTGACACCTCCTGTGTATGCATATATATAGTACACACGCAGTTAGGGACATACTTGTGGGTAGCAATACTTAAGCAGCAGAGTCACCATCAGCTGAATCAGTAATTTCAGAGAAGGTGAAATATGCCTCCAGAAGGCTGATATTTTAAAGGGGACGTGCAGGCTTTCTGTTGGCCTTTTAACTGAAAAAAGCCCATATGGGGGTGTTCAACAGGATAGGGATATGCTTTGTATTTCACCAGAAAGAGAGGGGTGAGCAGCGTGGCTGTGGAAAAATCATAAACCTACAGGCTGGGAAATATTCCCTCAGCTCCTCACTGGTTAAGCCTCTTTTTGATAAAAGTATAAATCATAATCTTTTTGTTGGGGAGGTGGGAGAACAGAGAATTTGCTCTCAAATTTCTCCTCGAGAAGCTGCCTGTGTATTTGCTGCTAGGAAATGACTAAAATAAGCCTCTGCACATATGTCCTTAAAAACACTTTGACTGCATTCCCCTGTAATTATTAAGCTTCTTCAGAGTCTGTAAGCCAGTGAGAAAGGGATTAGAGGGGTTACTTTGTGCCTCTGTGCCCATAAAAATCCCTTGGCTACTGCAGCACACTGCTCAGAGCGTCCTGAAAGCTTTCGTATAATCCCTGCCTCCCAGCCACTGCCACCACTGCATTCCCTTTATTTAGACACATTCAAATTTCATGCTGTAATCCAAAAGCACTCCAACACAGAAACAAGATCCACATTATAAATCACATTTGAAAACTAACTTGCCAGTTAGAGTGAGGCAGCAAGGCAACTGCATGATAAAGCTGCCCTCAATTTTATGCTGGAAAGAAAATCAGGAGATGTAAATTGGCAGTTAACGTCTGCTAACATTTCCTATTCTCCTGGTAGCTCAGGACAGGGGTCGTTTTCTATACCAGTCCTTGTAGGAGAGGTCATGACAGAATACCTGCCTGGACTGGCTTTGCATGTGAGAGTAAATATGGGATAGCGATAGTGAAAGAGAGATCTGCTCCCTATCACCATTCAGGAGGTGTTCGTGCCAGAATAGAATTTGCAATGCTCAGTGGTGTTGCACTGGACATAAGTCATTGGATCATAGGCAGCAGCAACGCAGGCCTCCAAGCTATCTTCTGGGTCACAGAGTCTGTTTCTAGTGTCAGCACGATATTATATAACCCCTTTCCCTAACTCATCTTTAAGAACCCTAATTTTTTTAAAGGCGATATTTCCCCTCAATAAATTCAGGGAGGAATTCTGGGCCGTATAAAGGTTTGAATGCAGCACTGCTGTAAACCCAACAACAGCTGTAAACATCCAAAGTGAACAGCTTCCAGATCATGATGTTAAAGCAGAGAAACAACTGTCAAATGTGTATTAAAGCAACATCTGTGAGACAGAGTCAAAAAAATCTCTTTCGTGTAGCCAACCAGTAACAAATACTTCCTGGATAAACAGGAGCCTGGCACCACTTGGCAGAAATCAACTGTGAGGGCAAAACCGGGGCTGGAGCAGCTTGAGAGGAAGCTGCTTGTCATGCACTCCTCTCTGCGAGCAGAGGGAAACCGGGTGGCTGTTAGGTTTGCGGCGGCAGCAGTGAGGAAGAGTGGTCATGGTCAGGGCAGCCTGGTAACCCAGCTTCAACGCTTGGCTCGCTCCCTCCCTGCCCTGCACATTTGCGTATATCCCTTGGCACATCATATCAGTGTATCTTGGTCACCATCTGTGAAGTGGAGATAATAACACCTCTCGTCTGCATGTCTATTTAGGTTGTAAATGCCTTTCAACAAACCGTCTCTTACTTTGTTTACTTCAGTATGTAGCACATGGGCTCAGTCTTGCATACAGATCCAGGTCACTAATAATCGTTATTTTAATAGTGATGATAAACATAGTAATTATCCAATATGAATCTAACAACAACAGTCAAGCTGCTTGGGTTTTGTTTGTCTCAGAATTGTTATCCTAAGTTCACAGGGCCACAGGAGTCAGAAACACAGCACAGTTTTGCCTGTTGTGGAGGCTGCTGGTGATCAGGATAACACAGGATGCAACTGAAAACGAGACGTAATACAGATACATAAACGTGCAACAAACACACGAGTGTTCAGACACTGACCACATCTGACTGTTTAAAACTATCACTTTCTATGCACCATCGCTTTGCAGAGTGACCTTCATATTAAGGTCTGCAAAATAGGAACTCTGAAATAATATTTTACGACAATCTCACAGGACAAATAAGCAAAGAACATGCATTACAAACAGAACAAACTGCATCTTTTCCTAGTTAATTCACTCACCTCTTCAACTTTAACCACAGTAACTGACCAGGAATATCAATTCTTCCTTGTTCCGAATAAAGGATTTGATAGATCCATGGTGCAGATCAGAAGTTAAAACAGTAGTTAAGAACTGCAGCGTGATACTAAGCTCTCTTGGGTTTGAATAAACTGATGACGCTGCTTGGCTAATTTTAAAAATTGCTACAATTAATTTTCAAAATAAATGAGCTCCCAAAGTGACATATTCAAATATAAAATCTTAATATTCCTTTCTAGTGGAGTGTGTATCATTGTTCATGGGGAAAGAGAAGGAAGCTCTGAGCTAATTTTTAAACCCAGGGGAATATCGACAGCCAGCCAGCTCCTAAGGCTTTTTGTTTGATCCCTTGCAAATTCTCTTCAGCTATTCATGGCCAAAATGTGTCATGTGCCAATCTGAAATCATGTTGGAGGAACTGGTGGAAAGGGTCTTCTTTTCATACCCTCAGCAGGCTTATGTGAGAAGGCTGTGAGGGATAACCATTGCTATTTATAGGTAATCCCCCTTTGGAAAGGTCACCCTTCATTGCCTGTTTCTTTTGACCCACGTCTATCCAAAAATTATTCTGCAGCTCACCCAATGAGTATTTTTTAAGCAGATAAAAATTAAATAAATCATGCAATAAAGCAGAATGTAGTATCTGTTTTACAGCTGACAGCCCAAGGAATGTATAGCACTCATATTTTCTCCTGTGGTTTTAATTACCACCCAGGCAGGTTTATTTTGTTTGTGTTTTTTAACAACTTCACTATCTTCGTCCAGGAGCAGGCACTTACTTTTCATGTTCTGTGTTCTTGATAATAGGACATTTGGGCACTGAATCACTTCCCTTTTCACGAGCTACTCATATGCAAGTACAGAGCCACTTATCAGCCCAACAAACTGTACCTCACAGAGAGCCGGAGAGCAGAACAGCACCTGCTCTGCATTTCTCAGCACTTCTGATCTGAGAAAAAGAACAAAACAGCTCACATTATTATGAAACTAAGCTTCTGCTCTTTCCACATATTTGAGTGGTCATTCTCAGCTGAAATGCGGCTGCCTTTCCCACTTTCTACCGGGCTACAAATTGGAAGAAACAAGTAAAGCGATGACAGCACTGAGCACTAAAATAACAGAAGCATTGAATGGAAGAAAGAGAAAAGTATATTTTTATGGAAAGTGGTGCACAGCAGTACACCAACACAGGATACTTTATTTATTTCAACACCATCAAAGTTCAACTAAAGGAACCAAGGGGATCGTTACCATGGCAAGAGGTCAATGCAGAGAAGAAGAAAAATGGGAGAGGAGGGGAGATAAAACAGGCTGAGGCTTTGTGAAAGAAGGAGTCCAACATCACCTGGGAAAAAAAAAAAAGGGCAGGGGATTTAAGAAGATATAACTTAAAAGCACAGACATAACGTATAACATTTCTTTCAAAAAACCTCTCGTGCTGTTATCCTTGTAAAAAGAGGTAAAGGTAATGAGTGAAGCCTTCTTATCACACTTCTAAGAGTGGGTAGACAGGGATGTGGGTTGGCTTTCCTCAAGAACGACAGTGCTGCCTTTTGCTGAGCTTTATCATCATGTCAAGCAAAATGGAGCACTCTACTGCAGGGAAGGCAAAATAGCTTCAGGTTATGCAGGGCTGCACTAGAAGTTGTTCTCAGTACCATTATTGTGTCTTTTCTCCTGATTAAATTTTGAGTATAGATGGCAGGGTTTGTTCCATGGAAAATAATGGCAAGACTGCAGAGGTGGACAAGGGAATTGGTGATCTCACTGGGGCCACCACAATGAAGCTAGTTCTGTAACATATACTGCAGCTTCTTTGTTCTTGCTGTTCATTAAATAGGGCCTGGCTTAGAGGCAGTCTTTAGGTTTTCAAACTGTTTAAACAATTAAATCATTAATCAAAGCAACAACTGTGTTAAAGAAAACAGAAAGCTCTGAAGTTGTTCCTCAAAATAAATCAAAAGGATTACAGAGATCATGTTTGAACAGGAAAAACAGGACTATAGTTCTTGGACTATGTAAATGACTCATCTGCAGGGGAAAAAAAAAAAACAAAAACAAACCAGCCTGAAAATGTCTGATTACTCAATGACAATTTTTGCCAGCTTCCACTAGGTAAACTGTTATTTTCCAAAATTTCTTTATGGAACTCCAAACCCAAATCCCTTTTTATTTTAATAGACATATGGGTTTAACTCTGTCACATTTGTGGTTTAAAGTGCTTTTCTAGGTACTGTGCAGTTGGAATTTACATTTAGACAGGGTTCACCTCACCGAACTGCAGCCTTGTAAAATTCAAACATCTAGTCTGAGACTGTCATCTGGTTACTTGAACAGACGGTGCAGAGAAAACTGTTCCTCTAGAGTATTCATCCCATCTCTTCTACACACTTAATTTTTTATTATATGAATCATCTTTTGGAAATGCCTGTACCTCTCAGCTAACTACAGCGGAAACATATATGGCCCTTTGAAAAGACGCTTGTCTCTTAGAAGGCTGAAGTCCCATCTCCTGTAGCCTCTATTAAACAAATACACCCACATCAGGGTTGCCTGCAATTTGAATCTAAGAAGAGTGGGGAGAAGGATGACGTGTGCTCAGCATCTCCCATGCCTGAACTGACAAGTAGAGATGAAAACGGAGGAAATTAATGCTCCCATCTGCAAACTGCCTGGAAGAGTCAGAGGTCAATAAGAAGGAGATGTTCTCTGCTGTACTTGCACCTTATCTTACCTCCCTGTAGGTGGGAGGAAGGAGGGAACATGCTAGATATCTCTGAACAAAGCATCAATCTAGTTTTCATTTTGTCTGAATTAGTCTTGATTGTGACAACCATTCCTCAAGGTTAAGGAAAGAGTATAGTTGGATAGTGTATCACAATTTGTGTTATCACCCAATAAGAGCCCATGTGACTGTCAATACGGCCTTGCCAGTGTAAAGTTTGTGGAGGATTCTGCAAGAGAATTTGAGTAGACAAATTAAGTTATTAAATGGCACCCAATCAAGTTAACGTGGGCATAGTAAAGTTTCTCCTCTCCTTAAGATCATTGTCTGTCTCTCATTCAGGAAGGTGTTTCCTTTTCAAAGTGGGTGCCAGGCATCACTTCAGGAATTATGCCCATCTTTTGTTTCCCTACCAGCAGCATTTTGCAGACAAGGGAACTCTCCTGGGAATAATCCTTAACTAGTGCTCCAGGATAAGATTGTGTGAAACCTACACTACATGGTCTTGCCTGTGTTTATTGGGTCAGTAGATGTCTTCTTCCATCAGAGCAGTGGAATAATATTATGCAGGCAGTATAATCCCAGGCAGTTCTTAGTATATATTCCGCTGTTTTTGTGTCCTCTTCCACTCAGCCTTTAATACAAGTGGGATTGGAGAACCTTTCTTCTAATATTGCTTCCAATTTGTTAGCAGCAACCTCACTTTAAGGTTGGATGATAGGATTTTTGTTTGTCTTCGTGTGATGGAAGAAAACTGCCTCGGAGACCTGCACATGATGGTTGACTTTGAGCTGTTAAGGTGCCCAGCAGGGAGTCCTCATTAAGAATACAGTTTTGGTTTCCTGGTGTGGTACAGCAAAGCCTGCTTTCACTTCAAAATGAAGCACATTTTTTGCTTACCCTAGCAGATGGAGAGGAGTATTTGACTGAGAACAGCATAGTTTCTGGGTAACACATAAATATTTCAAACAGTCCAGAGATTTCCATACATTTGTATTCCTCCAGACAAAGCATCTGTCACTCTTCCATTATTGTCAGTTTAAGCTAGAAACACCAATGCATTGTAGGCTTTGGCATAAGCAACATACTAATATGCTGATGGCCACCTAATTGAGAAGGTACCTGTAAAAACTCACTGATAGTTTTATCAGTATTTTGCAGAAGATTGCTTGGGGGTTTTTTATTCTGTATGTATTTTGGACCCTTAAATTCACGTTTTGAGATTTTGTGCAACCCTTTGACTGTCTCTCCTTTCCCATGTCCAGTGAACTAGTTGCTGCCTCAAACACGAAGTTTAGTTTCTTAATATCTTCCTCAGAGCTAAGCTGTGATTTGGTACAGCCATATACGCTGTCTTATGCCATGATGCAAGGTTGGCTTTGCCCATCAGTGTTACCAAAGGGTGGATAACTGCTATTGGAAGACTACTCTTGTAGAAATTGTAAATCATTCTTCTTCTACCATGCAAAAGATTTCTGTTCAGGGAAAGGATTACACTGCTTTAAACCCCAGACCACTCTAATTTCAGGCAACAATCTTTCATTGTTCACTCTGCTGTCCAGTGCTGAAAAGAACCCAACAAATAAAGCACCTCTCTGTAATTCCAACCATTTTCTTTGGATCTTTTAAAGGGGAGTGGGGGTACTAATAGGTCTTTAACAAAACCAAAAATAAAACCAAACAATTTTTTTAAAAAATCAAATTTTCTAAAGTCTACCATGTCTGTAGCTCATACATGAGGGAGAGTTTTTTCATCTCAGCTAATCTCCATCAATACTCCACAACATTCCCTATAACAGAAATTTATACCTTTGGTTGTTTTCATATTATGTCTCAGAATGCCTTTAGAGTGATGGTAATTTTTCTGAGTCTCTACACACCTTCCTAGAGTGCTTTTAGAAAATATGCTGGAGCTCAGGGGATGATTCACAGATTTCTATGTGTGTTCTTTAATACATACATTCTTTAATTCTCATGCCTGTACAGGGTTGAACACTACCCATGATTCCTCCAGTTTCTGCAACCACAGGCAGCACAGAACAAAATTTTGATATCTTGCCTCTCTATAAACAATACTCTCCACCTTTGTATAGACCACTATGAAATGGAGAAAGGAGGACAGAAAAAGTTCTTGCAGATCGTGCTGGCAAGAGGTACAAGCATGCAGAAACTGACTTATATACTGGCCCTAACATTTTGTGCAACAGCTATAATTAGAGCTTCCCAGCAGACTTGATTTTAACACCCTTTGTAATTCTCTTTTTCCTCTCTGGATTCTCTGCATGACAGTAAGCAGCTCTGTAACAACGTTGCATTGCTACAAAACAGTAGCTGCTCTCTGCCTCTGTACAGTGTCATTGCCAGCCACCAGCTAAATGTGAATCTGTTGCGTCATTCATATCTCTGCGCATTTGGAAGAAACACTGAGTTCAAGTCCAAACTGACATTATTAAGAATGACAGGTCCCACTTTTAACCATCCATTCACTTGAAGATGTTATTTTTGTCCACTGCCCTATAGAACCAAGATGTCCCCCAGTGTCAAAGCGCAGTATCGCATATTCAGCTTTCCTCACGTTGTTGCAGCCACAGCAAACCCAGAGATATAAGCAGACTGGTCATAATCTGCGTGCAAATATATGAAAGTCACATCACCCTGCCACTAGACTTCTCTCCTTTGCTCCTGCGTGCAAGCAAGGTAGTGAAGTACGCGAGGCTCTTCCTCCCTGGTTCTCCTGGGGAGCACACCTCTTACAACAATTATTTCCATGTCTGTCTACTTACAAGAACTGAGTGGACAGGCATAAGAGAGGGACAGCATGACAGGCACATAAACATTCACAAAAGAAAAACCAGGACTGATGAATCTAATCTGAGGCTTAGCAGAAATCTCTGTGATAAAAGGAATAAAAAACATGTTCAGCTCACTTCTAATTGGAATATTTACTGTATCAGGAAGACAACCACATTTAATAGGCATAGCTTTGGAACAAGGACAGAGAAGCTGCTGTTTGAAGTCTGATCTTATGAACCAGATAAAAGAAACTGGGAGACTGAATAAGTATTTAGCCAAGATCAGATACAGTCATCCTCACCCTCCATTGGCTTATTGTCACATTAGCAACTGTAGTTCTCATTGGAAATACTTTAATGCCTGAAAAAAAAAAAAAAAAGCTATGGAAAATGAGCCTCAATGAACAGAAGTCATGACATCTAAAGTTACATACCACATGTGAGCTGAGTAAAGTGGGTATTTACATCCTTGCATGTCAATAGAGAGCCAAAGGCAAATTCATTCATCAAACCTATTTCAGATTTCTTTCTGGGAGGAAATGAAGTGAACTCTAAAACTGCCTGTGTCTCTCCATTGACTATAGTTACCACCTGATGTGTTGCCTCCAACACTTGGAAAGCAGAAAAACTCTGTCCTGTGCATCAAGCGGCAGGCGTCCAAATTGTAATGGCTTTAATCAAAAGGTGTATTGATTCACAAAGTAAATGCTACAGAGTTAGGTAATACAGGACATCAGAAAAGAAAACAGGTATACGTGCAAGCAGCCTAAGCAGAAAAAAGAAATGAAAAGAAGCAGGAACATAATTATAACATGGAAAAAACATTTACCCCACACCACTACGTAATTGCTTCTAACTTCGGACATATAGCATTGGGACGGTACAAAAGACACTAACAATCTTGTCTTGAAGTCTTTGTAAGCTTTTTCCCATGAAAGGATGAAGGAATGGAAACATCTGTAGTGTACACAAACATAAATACTTCTTACTGGAAACAGAAATTGGCATCCCATTGATTTTTAATAATACTTAGTCATGCAAGTGCTTGACATCACGTCCATATTGTTAAGGGAACTCATCTGAGAGATCCCTAGAGTAGCTCCATACAGGTTGCTACATCTTTACAGAGCAGCACATTGGTACATGAGGTTACTGGCATAGCTCCCAAAATGGCTTGGGGTGTCCCTGCACACCATGCCACAGCATGGAGTGTGTATGCCCTAGCTCCCTTTAAAATTGAGTTTTATGATTCCCAAGTCACTCTTGAAAATGATTCCTCTTGTCTCAATATAGTGAATCACATGAAAATAGAAAATATTTCTCCTTGTCACGGATGTCTAAATGGCTTCAGGTTTTTTATTCTTTTCAGGTTTACTGTACAGGTCATGTTGAATGAAAGAACTAGAAACTCTGCCAACTGATATGATCTCTTGTTGCAGTTCGAATGAAAATAGACTCACTCATTTGCTCATATGAACAGTGATAAAACAAGTTGTTAATTGCTACTGTAGATAGATGTAAAGCTGAGAGTAAACCGCACATATTTGTTATCATTTCAACAAGTCATATTTTGCCAGCAGTATTTGAGACACTGTCAGTGGACCCTATATTTTGTTTAGAAAAGTTGGTGTTACCTTGGATGTTACAGTTAACTTGTCTTATCTTTAAAATAATAAATTATATGTATAAATACACGTGTAATAATTCAGCAGCTTTATAAGTGGAGAGCTTTAACTGAAAATGTGGGCTTGTTCTAAGAATTTGTCTGAAGTTAGTTCATGCTTCTGAACAATACAAAATGGTCTGTGTGATATAGATAGAAACCATAGTTTCCAGTCTCTGGAAAGCTGGTCAAAATTTCACACATAGTTTCAATCACAGCAATAACAAAAGACTCAGTGCAGATAAAAAATTTATCATGTGGAAGAGACATTCTGCAAAATATAATCAGGAGAGGTGGAAGACACACCATCACTTAGCTTCCATCCCAACAACATAACCTACGTAGCACAGAAGCAGCTGTGCCACAGACATTGCTGTGGTACACCAGATCAATTGCTTTTGCCTCCAACAGTGTTCAGGACTGCACAAGACCGGTTTGCAGCAATCTATTTCTGCTCAGGTACCTGCACTGTGCCCTGCCAGCTCTGTAACTACAGCATACACTAATCTACAGCAGGAAAGAAAAAGAAAAATGTTGCAGACATGACATGAGAGTGTGATATTCACAAGACTTCTTTTTTCTTTCTAACTTGTCACCTGATTTTACTAATGCATTGGGTGCTTACAAGCTTTGAACTAGACTTGTCACAAAAAAAGAAACGTCATAGGCTTGGTCCTGGAGCTGGGAAGCTTTTCTGCAATGTTTATTTGTTATCACTTCAGTAGTTCATAGTAGTTGAAATTTGACTGAACTTCCTGTAACAAAGAACTTCTTTATTAAAGAAATACTGCAGTAAGGACTGAAATACTATACTTCCTTTTTCTTTATTCTTACAGTGATAAACACTGGCAGGTATATCGGAATACATCTGAAGGAAGGAAAATGCTGTGCTTGCACAAAACTTCATCGTCAATAGAAACCAAAGAAAGAAAACCAGAGGCAATGGAAGTGAGCACCGCTGTCGTATTTCTTTAGTCCCATGGGCAGTGCCATGATGACAGACACTCTTGTAGTACAGCTTTTGCACAGCATTTCACGTTTCTCACAAAATCTGTCATTTCCATACAGCCTTTCAGGCACTCAGTGATTTTCAGAATCACATCCTTACCCATTTTCTCATTCTGTGCTATAATAAATCCTCTGTTGTAACACATTGTTAACTCACTAGTAAATAAATTGAAGTGTGGTCTGCTTCCTCTGCAAAGTACTTGATGCATTCAGTGCATTATGTTCATATGAATGCATTCCTCCACCTTTATGCAGGTGGATGAATTAGTGAACTTTGATGCTTACACAGAAATCATTTGAAGCCTCCCGCAGAAAATGGTAAGATACGCAACTGTAGCCTTAAAATCTTAAATGTGACCAAAGAATGTTCATGGGTGGTTTCTGGTGATTTGCAAACTTGAGGTTGTGTTTTCTATATGCATGGTTCTAGCCATGATGACACCTGCAGTGCCACTGTCTTTAACCAAGTTTGTTCCTTGCCTCTGGCTGCAATGAATTTCTTGTTAACCTTACAAAATACTGCAAAAAGAAAAAAAATGTTCATTCTTGCCAATTGCTTACCACCTGTTGTCAGTATCCTCTCATGTTTAATGTCTTTGCACTAAGTTACAAATCTATTAAATCTAGCCCAGTAAAACAGAGACACAATATCAGAAACAGTACTTAGGACATCGAAAAGTTTGTAAAACGGTGTTCGCATTTGTAAGAGCTAGAACTGACCACAGCTGTCAAAGATAAGGAGGTCTTATCTTTTGTGGGACCCCTCTATACAGGGGTCTATATCAGCAAAGAGGCACTTCCAGAGAAGTACTCTGTCAGGGTAACTTAAACATCCAGTTCAGAATAAGACAAATTGCCAGCTAGACTTACCTACTTTCTTCTGAAAGGGAGTCCAATTGCCCATTTTTTGGCATTACACTTACCTGTATATACACTTAATATAGGGTGAAGTTAGTTAAGATCACTCTTTTGTGGAAAAAATTCCTGCATTTAGAAAATTCAAGAGGTGCACAGATCTATGTAACATCTAATTTTATCCCAGAACGCTGATAAAAAACTATGCATCTATATATTTTACAGGCTTTTTTTGCTAGAGCTTTGGAAATGTCTCAACAAACAACAAAGATCCTAATCACAGTTTAACTTCTCCATGACATTCTAAAAATGTAAATGGTTTGACACTCTTAAATACTGGAATATTCTGTTTGGTCTTAGCAATGATTATGCGTCACACACTGGAGCAGACATTCAATGCCCTGTACAATCATACTGGAAGAAACACAGTGCATGTCTTTCACTAATGTAACACTTTTCTGACTGTCACAGTGTAGGGAGCCTGATTTACCTTTCCTTTAGGAAAAGTCCAGGATGGGATTCAAACTGTGGATGTCTGTGCTACATTCTGAAGCACAAAGAGCAAGAGATTTTATGGAGGATCAGAAACAAGTCTCACAACAAAGATTTCATGATTATTTCTGTGGTAGAAGAAATCTTCTACGTGGATCTCTTTTATGCTGCCTGTTGAGTTACAACCTGCACAGAAAGAAATAAAAGCAAGAGGACCAGCAGTGAATATACTTAAAATTGTACAACTTCAGTCAGCACAACATTTCTTATCCACCAGTACTGAGACTACTGGACTAGAGTCTGGAGCTCTATTCACAACCCTAGGGAGTTTTCTACGTGAATTCCTGGGCAGCACTGCTACTTTAGAAGTGTGCTAGGAAGCACGAGGGGGTTGCTGGTGCTTCAGGCTCTCCTCATGAGGGGCTGGCAGTTAGTGCGTTCCTGGGAACCCATCTGGACCTGTGAGGTCTGCAGGCTTGGTGGTGCCATCCACCGTGGCCAGCAGCAGACCCCTCCCTAACCTGAAACATTGAAGAAGCAATTCAG
>NW_010417434.1:0-1204 GCF_000710305.1 Buceros rhinoceros silvestris | reverse complement strand
GCAGGAAGAACTTCATGAAGAGTCTTCTCTCTTGTTTATCTGTGCTCCTTCCCTGTTGAATTTGCAGGTAGGACAGCTGGTGGTTGCACAGGTGACAGACTATACTCTGCACTTCAGGTGGCATTGATGCCAACTTGAACCAACCTCCAGCAAAAAGAAACAAAAAATGACACTCAAGCCATTCATACTGCTAGGGAACATGTCTAGAATTACCTGATATTAATTTGTGTAAGAATGATAACTTGGCTGTAAAAAGAAGCAAATAAAATAGAAATATCTGTGCTGGAGACAGTGTGTTGATGCCGCCAGTCTGGTTATCAGGAAACCTCCGATTAAAATAAACAGAAACTTTGTAGTCTGAAAGGTGTGATCTCAGAACTATGAGTTCTATTTTGAGGAAGCAGGCAATAAATAACCTCATGTCAGCTTCTTTATGATGCAAGGTGCAAGCCTGGATACCAAGAGTGCACTACCCATGCTCTGAGTAAGTTTGTGCTGCCATTTTTAAGCAATGGTCCTACACTGAATATAAATGCAGAAAAAGCTACAAGCTCTTCAATATTGTACAAAAGGCAATTGCTGGCTTTGCACTCTAACAGAGAGTGTCATAGTTGGGAAGCAAGTAGAGCAGAACGTCTCTCAGCAGGTCCTCCTTAGCTTAGCACCATCTGCACTGTGGGGACTATACCTGTGGTGTGGATTTTAGTCAGTAGACATGGGTGAAAACAAATAATAGGATTTGTCTTTTGTTTAATAGAGGAAATAATGAGATTTATGCCACTGGGGAGGGGGATTCTTGGATTTTCTCATATTTTGGAGTTTATAGGCCATTAGACAGCAGAAGTTCTGAGATTTTATTGAATGAAATACACAGCAAGTAAAATGTGCTACGTGAATTAGAATTTTATCTGAGTCCTGATTAGTTACGCATTTTGAATGTTCTCAGGCTTGAGCAGAAGTCATTTGCTTTTCCTTCTCATCTTCTATTTTGTTCTTTCCATAAACTCAGTGACTCGCCATACCTCTTTCCAAGATTTAACAGTGTCCTTTAAACTCCCCTTAGACATTTTGAAAAACAGAATTACTCTAACGTTGAACTAAGGACAAGAATTTCCGCCATCTTTGGTGAAGTTGTAGAGCTGTTCAGCTTACCCCCACTAAACAATGTCATTGTTTCCCATTAGACAATAACGGGGTGGGGGGG
>NW_010417433.1:0-7117 GCF_000710305.1 Buceros rhinoceros silvestris | reverse complement strand
ATTTTGCCACTAACAGAGCGATTATTCGTCCATATCAGCCCATGCAGCGAATTTCTGCTACAGCCAGAAACGGGTCTGTTCAGGTTATTAATGAGGCTAGGCGAGCCAGCGGACGGGGCCCCTGCGCCGCACGGCACCGCACTCGTGGTGCTCTCTTGCAGACGGCGTTTTGGCACCACCGAAGAGCTTCAGCGTAACTTAATCTGCAGACATTCACATGGAAGTCCCACTGCACTTTTAAACAACAAATAGAGAGACAGTGAGATCACGGCCGCTCCGCTCCGCTCTGCTCCGCTTGCTGGCTGGACACGCAGCTGCTTACCAGGCAGTCCGGTCCGTGCAGCGGGGGCTGCGGAGAGCAGGGCCCCCACCGGAGAAGCCCGGAGAAGCTGGAGGAGAGTGGGCAGGGCAGGCTGAGCTTTGCAGAGCTGCAAAGCTGAGAGCTGAGGCACAGGCTACCGGGGAGGGAAAGGAAGGGTTAAAGCAGGTCTGCGTGGGAACCAGAAGTTTTCTGGTGTAGCTCTAACCGGTGGAATTGGCAGCTTCCCTTGTGGACAGGCAGACACTGTTCGCCTCTGCCAGGAAAGGCCATAGCTGTCCTCCTCGGGAAATGGCCATACTGGGACAACGCTTGTGGCAGCCTGACAGCCCCTGTTCAGGGGCTCTTGTAGTCACAGACGTGGAGTATCAAAACTTTGACTGCCCAGCTGATGTTGCTGCATGGGCAAGAGCCTTTGGACAGGCTGAAAGTAGAAGCTGGGGAGATGGGAGGATGAAAGTCCTGATGGAGTGCACGGGAAGCTGGCTGCAGCAGGGACCGGACAAACACTCGTTTTTCCTGCAACGTTCTGATTTTATTTTGCGTATTTCAGGGTTTGATGATAACGCGTACCTGGCTTCAAATACCAGGCACAACAGGGGCTTGTGAGGCTTGCAGAGGGGTGCCACACTGCCAGACCAGGGTCCACCTCTTCAGGAGAGCCAGGGAGTGCTGGTGAACACGAGCTGTGTTGACACCAGTGACTCAGGGAAGGGGAGAGATATAAGCAGCTAAGGGAAAGGCTTGTTTTGTGGGACCTCTGCAGTGATTTGTTCAGCGGCTTTCACAGCTCAGGCAGTCATGGGCTGAGGAAAACTTCTACTTAGCGAGACCTGGTACAAGATGACAAGGAGGTCCTCCTCCGGAGATCAGGTGAGTCACTCTGTGACATGTATGCCGGAGATCAAGCCCTCCAGTCATGCTGCCTGCCAGGTATTGACACCAAAGATGGCAGCAGGAGGTGAATATGAAGTGTCTGAACAGCCACAGAGAGCATGGCAATGACATCGCAGCGTCCCCGAGAGCAGAGGGTCATAACCCCTGGCTCTTTGGCTAAGAACACAGCCACACTGCCTACAAGTAGAAACAGCCATCATGAATTGTGAGACTGTGAACACTAGACCCTGTAAGATGAATTGAGAGGTGTGTAATCAATGTTTCCAGGCCAAAATATCCCCTCGCTGCCTGTTCTTGGCTGAAGGACATTTCCTACAACCGTCAGTGAAGAACTGCAGAGAGAGCCAGCTCCCTGAGGTCATGCTCGAATTGTTTCTTCAGATGCTGCTCATGGGTGGAAGAAAGAGTATCTGGAGTCGTACACCCACCCCCCCTTCCAAGAAGCTGCTCAGCTGGTGGATGTTCGTGCTTGTGCACACACTCCACATCGGGAAATGGCAGGACCTGGCATGAGGCGTCTCCCTCAAATGTGGGTGTGGAAGAAGTGGTGATGCTACAGGCAAGAAAAGCCCGGCATCGCGCTGGTGCTGCCCTGCCCACACGCACCAGGCTGGGGAGACGGGGCAGTGCCCATGCAGATGTGCTCCAGCTGTGAGCACAGCTGGTGTGCTGCCCTGGAGGTTTGGGCCCACGGGCACTGCCCTCCCTCTGCCTCTGTTAACAAACTGGATGGCACCGCCTGGAGCCAGCCCAGCCCCACAGTAAGTGTCTCTGTATGGAGACTCCGTACTGGAGCAACAGCTCCAGTCAAGCATGAGCACACCCTGTGCTGAGGAGAGACTGGTGGTACCGCGAGTAGATGCCTAAAACACTTGGCAAGGTTTGGGTGCCTGGGCTTACGGCCAGCACTGACCCGGTGCAGCTGCAACCTCGGATCAGCCTTCCAGGGCACCAGCGGTGGTGGGCGGATGAGGTGGGGATCCTTCACCAGCTCCTCCCTGCTCCGTTCAGGAGCTGCATTTCAGCTCAGGTCCTCACCCTCGGCACTGCCTGAGAGACGTTCCAGTGTCAGGCCCGGCACCTTGCTGACCCTGACTCACCAGTTGGGTCAGCAGTCACTTGACTGTGGGTGACCCTGGTCACCATCACCAAACCTGCTCTGCTCCTCCTGCTCGGTGGGTATGCCACTGCCATGCTGTCCCCCTGTCCCTGGCTCTCCTGTCACCTGCTACTGCCCCTGGCACCACGAGCGCCCATGGTTGCAAGGGGGAGCAGGAGCAGCTCTGTGCACTCCTGTCCTGAAGGAGCCAGTAATACCAGAAGACAGTCTGTGCTGCGAGAGCCGCGTCTTAAACAGGTCGAACTGCCACCAGGCTGCTCCTGGGAAAGCCTACGTGTGGGCAAGATTTCTGACTGCGGGCAGCTCTCTGTTGCAACCGGAAACAAGACAAGGCGCTAGGTTGAGCGGGGGTACAGTTCACCCACGAGGGTGTTGGGATCCCTGTCCCTGGAGATTTTCAAGGACTGGCTACGCAAAGCCGTGGCTGACCGCGGTTGGGAGTGTTGGTGATGGTCTCACTTCAAGCAAGAGTTTGGCTTTAATGCCCGCCAAAGATCCCTTGCAATCAACACGTCTGTAGTTCTTTGCCAAGGGGCTTGAGGTTCCAGCCGAGCGTGCAGATGTGGTGAACTCTCCATCACTCCCGAGCATGGGCATCTCGTACCAAACGTCTCAAACACTGCACGGGGCCAGGCTGGCCTGGCTGCGGGAGCTGCTGGCCGAGGCTGGCTGTGCGCTGTCAGAGTCCTCTCTGACAAATGGTCTTAGCATGTATGGAGCAAATAAAAAACATCCCCATTCTTAATTAACCCCGTCTGTGTCTTGACGCTGACTGAAGATATCGAATAGCCCAAGACTGTCCTTTGGAAAGAGCTGGCTGGAGATATTCAGCCATTTGCTAAAATATGGGCTTTTAAGCAGCAATCAGCAGGTTTTTTAATTGTGAGCATGATGTAAGTTTATATAACAAGCCAGATGTTCTGCGATGGGGCTTTTGAAAATCATCCTGTCCCAATTTTTTCCATCTTACCATCTTTAGCTCCCTTGCAGAGCAGGCGGTCGGTCCTGCTATCACATTACTGCCGGGCAACGGCAGCAGCTGGCTGAAACCCAACCTCAGCAGCACGGGACGCGGAAACAGATGGAGCAGCAAATGCTCTTTGTTTCCTCTCCTGCTTTCTAAAACAGATTGTGACTAAAAACATACAGAGGAGGCTTCTGCCATCTTCCCTGGCTGCTGACAAAGCTGCAGGATGAGCTCTAGCAGGGGTCACCGCTCCCCAGAGCAGAGCAGAGCTCTGCCTTTTCAGAGAGGAGCTCAGAGAGGGGAAGGGCACCCACTCCATCCCTTACAAGCCCTTAGAGGGGAAACACGGTGCAGTGGGTGAGGGGGCCAGGCTGAGCCGAGAGCTCCCCATGCATCGCATCCTGCTCCTCCTGCTGCTCCGAGTCTCAGTGCCGGTGTTCCCCCGAGCCTGGGTGAACCACATCAGCCCGCTAAACTGGCACAGAACAGAAGTGAGTGGTGTTTTGCCGGGCTAGTAACCTGGACTGTCCTGTGCATGGTCAGGCGGGTGCTGGGATGAAGAGCAGAGCCACACACCAGAACAGGCGGGGAGGAGAGAAGAGTGGGGATGCAGCGGACGGGTGCATGTCCCCTGTGAACCAGGAGACCCGCTCTGCAGCCCTGGGCGGTCCTTGTCCCAGAGCCAGGCAGACATGGGAAGGGCAGTCCACGCTCCCAGGGGACTTTCTGTGAGCCAAACTCTGATGCTACTGGCAAGGAAGGTCAGGAAAATGTCCACAGGTTTGCCTGTCTTGTGTCAAAATTCCCGTGGGACAGAAGCTCCCCGAAATAAGGTGTGTATGTCCTTGCCAGCACATCAGTTAGAGGTTCCCAAGGGATTCCTGCCCTGTCAGAGCCTCTCACATCTCTCTGTGTCTCTAAGAGCTCTGCTGCTCTCAGTCTGTGTCCTCTAAGCATTTACACACCAGTCTGAACGCCCAAGCTGGGCAGTGGTGCTTGCTCCCTCCCAGAAGATGTTTTACATGGTAAAACCTGAAACTGTGCGTGGGTCGGCTCCACAAGTCCCACCTTGAGCTGGGGGACAGCTGCCAGGAGCAGAGGATACTCGCCGAGAGGCGGGTGGCCAAGGCCAATGTCATGAGACTGAGCTGGCACTGCCACATGCACCCACGCAGCGACGCGAGCAGTGGTGACACAGCTGTCCCACCCCCACCGGGCTGCACGAGCTGCCTGCCCCGTCAGGCTTTGCAGCAGCTGGTGTTTGTGCCAGGCAGCACCATAGTGCCGTAGCGACTTGCCGAGAACTCCGGACGTGTTTCAGCCGCAGACAGAACCCGTAATTCCTCACAGATCCTGCAGACTGATGGGTTTCCTTACAGGCCTAGACAAATTAACGGAATCCCCATCTCCCTGAGAAACCTGGGAGGAAAGACCACGTCAGGACGCCAGAGTTAAAGAAAGCCGGGGATTCCTGAGGTTGCCTGCACCAATTCCCCCCAGGACGAGGTTCTCTGGGGTATTTCTGGCTGGCCTTGCTGTCTCCCGGGTGATCATTCGGGCATCTCTCTGAGATCCCCTCAGGGCGTTCTGCTCCATAACCTGCCTGAGATTTCTCCCCATTATTCCTGTTCTTCTTAACTAGCACCAAAAAATTTGCTCCGTTTTGTTCCTTATAGATGTCCCCGACAGAAATATCTGCAGGCTGTAATTTCTCACCACATCCTCTCAGTGTAATCAGACGGGGTTTATTTTTTAAAACTTAAACCTAAACCCTTTTGCCCTCCGACGGTGCCCTCCTGAGCAGGGTCTCAGGGGACCACCCAAGGCAAACCCTGGCTAATCCCCCATGACAACGCATCTGTAGCAGGCCACGGTCAGCCCCACCGTGCTGGAGTGGTCCCACAGGGCAGCCTGGAGCCCAGATTGTTGGACAGTTCGTGGGGATGAGGAAGGTCTGAGGTCAACCTGAGAAGTCAGTCTGCAGGTTGGGGTCAGGATCAGGCCAGTGATGGTGACCCGGGTCAGACACCGCTCAGCGAGGCCATGCAGGTGCCTGGTGATGCGGCAGAGCCGAGGCCAGGCCAGGCAGGGAGTCTGCAGGTCGGGGCAGAGAGACGCAGGGCTGAGTGTGTGGGCACGGGCACACTGGTGAGAGTGCTGCAGACACTCCTCCAACGGACCTCGCGTGGGGACCGAGGGTCCCGGGCTGATCCGGACCGGCACTCCTGGGCAGGGCTGGGGCAAGCCCCAGGCGAGGCTGCTCAGAGCTCCAAGGGCTCGTTGGTGCCCTCCGGCCCTGAGAACAGCTTCACGGGCAGGTGCAATAACAGCACGGGCACGGCCAGTCTAGATGAAGCCAAAGGTCTGTCTCCTGCTGCGTCCTGATCTCCGGGGTGCTCAGAAAGGGCAGACTTCCCCCCTTTCCTCATACGCCAACCCTGGGCAAGCGGAGGTGGAGGGGTGCAGGTGCTGGCGCTGCTGCTCCCTCTATAGTCACCTCCCCAGAGCTTCTGGGGGGAGAAGGAGCATCGTCCCACGCTGAGTCTGGAAGAGATGCTGGGGGCAGGCAGGAAGAAGCTCAATCTTGCCACCACTGGTGCCAAGTCCATGGGGGGTAAACTGCCCTTCATCCCATGGAGATGGCTACGATCGTCTCCCACCAAAACAGCAGGGACCTCTGAGGTAGCTAGTGTCTCCCCACAGCTTTAGCACAGATCTGCCTTATGCAGTTACCATCCGATCCATGTGACACCTTGGAACCTATTCAGGATCTTCTCTGCTAGCGTTTGGACGTGGTCTGTACTGGCTTCACGTTTTGAGGGGTATTCTACTTTTCATTTAATACTTCAATAGCTTTTTTCACTGAGCTTTGCAGCCATACCAGCCTATTTGTAGTCCTTTTTCCTCCCGGTGATACAGACTTCTGAGCCATTTCAGTGATCTCCACGCTTACAACCGTGTTATCTTTTGGCTTACACATTTTTAACAAGCTCTTTGGGGAGGAATTCCTTTGCTGCTGTTGTTCTTTAACGATACCAGACCGAATGCAGCGCACTGGCTGTTGGACACGGCGTTTCCGAGCACTCAGCCCAGCCGTTTCTTTCATGCTCTCCAACCAGCTGCTCCAAAAACCAGCTCTTGGTGGTATCTAACATGGGGCAGCTATGGCATGTGCTGATGTCACAGTCACTCGCTCCGTGGGGGGGTAAGCGGAGACTCTCCATCAGGACGTGTTTTGCCCCGGGAGCCTCTCTGATCTCCTGAACGTACTGCTGTCTCCACCGAGGCTGTTCACTACAGTAATCCTTCACCCATTTAGGTGTGAATTTTCTAACTCCAGGGTTCAGTGTTATGTGTTGGAAGGTTAAAATTGTTTGGGCACTCTGGCTCCGAGGTTTCTTTGGTGTCCGGCATCGCTCCTCCAGAAGCCCCGTTTGTTCGGTTCTTCCCCTGCAGCCTGCCGCTGCGCCATCCCGCCGGCTGTCCACCGCGTGCCAGTTTCTGGTGAAGTTGTTCTTACTCAAAACCCAAGTACTCCAGTTGTTCTATCTCATTTTTTGATCGCTAGAACTCGTACAGAAGCACATTTGTGGCTGTTACTGGGTATTTGTGCCTTTTTAGGCCGGACTTTGTTTGTTTATCCTCCCATGCGTCATTCCCCTCTTCTTCAGTGCTGTCCACCCCCATCCCACCGATTAACCAAGCTGTCATGACCTAGAGAGGGGTGACCCTGCGTTCCCTGGGGTTTGCGCGTCCCCCGTCACCTAAGGCAGTGTCGGCGCCCGGCTCCTTTGCTCGCAGCCTGTGCCCGCGC
>NW_010417432.1:29707-33654 GCF_000710305.1 Buceros rhinoceros silvestris | reverse complement strand
TGCAGCCATCCTGCTCCTCCTCCAGGTTGCCCAGAGTGGGTGACAACAGTCACAGCCTTCTGCAAAGTCTCAGGGGCACATGATCTCGGTAGCAAAACTCCCGAACTAGACTTGTCTGACTGTTCTGATGAAAGGTGTAGATACGGTGACAACAGCAGGAGACACCCCCAGCCTTCTCCGTGTACAGATTACAGTGCAAACACCGAGACAGCTGGTATTAGCAGCATTAGCTTTCTTCCTGCACCTGACATCACCGCACTTTCTCCTCACTGCCCACTGGCTTTGGCCACTACCGCGGCGCTAGCCTCACTTGTCACTGTTTTTTGATCACAACCTGCTTTTTCAGGAGATGTAACAGCAACAAGTTCCTGTTAAATCTTTACATGGCGTCTGCCTGTGCTGAGGTTACACAGGGTCTGATTCGTTGGGTGTCCGTTTAGATGACAGATTGCTAGCAATGCTACCGCCACTTGTCTCGTTTGTTCATTTGACGGGTGTTTGTGTCCAGGCTTTTCTGGCAGGATAAGGCAAACCTGGGAGGAGCATCATTTGGGATGTAAATGAAGGCTAGGTGTATATATAGCAGTGAAATAAAATACCTGAATGAAGTCCTTTGTCTGCTTCTGGAATAGTGTGTTTCTAAAATCTTCTCACTAGAACATGCAGGTGTGCTGCAGAGTTCCCGTGCTCAAACAGGCAGATTTTTTTTTAAGTAATAGTGAACATCGAAACTTGTGTTTTAATGCAGCTGTAGCTATGATGTAATAAAGTGATCTCTGATTTGTCTGTCGATCATCTCATATACGGCAAATTTGTATGTGCAGACTTGTACAGAGATGTTCTGTCACACCTGGATGAAAATTTGAGGAGCCAATGGGCTGAATTTTTACTGTATTTTCTATTTTCTGGTGTTGGATCAGAATCTCATTTCAAATTCCTTGAAGAATGTATGCAAGATAAATTCTTTTTTATTATTATTATTTTAAGCAGCCTTTTTTTGTGTGAAATTTTTCATCACATCATTCATCAATTTTTCACTATCAGTACAAGTCAGCCGAAGTATTTATTAGGTATTTTGTGGCAAAATTAATGTATTCATAGTTTGAAATGAATTTGGGGTGAGGTAACACTACAAAGACGGAGCAAAACTGAAAGCTGCTGTGTGCCTTTCAGACCTTACTGAGGAGCAGCAGCTTTATTATTAAAAAAATTGTTAATTGCTTTGTCTAGGATCCTTGCTGAGGGGTTTGATTATTTTATCAGAGTTCTGGAAGAAGCAGCTGGAACAATGGAGTTGATCTGTGCGCTGATAACCGTGTATCAGTGGGCTTTTCTGACCTGTCCTACTGCAGGGGGGAAAAAAAAGGAAACATTTTGTCACAGTACTAACTAATTCAGCTAGAAATAAGCATTTAAGCGTTTATTCATGACTGACTTAACACTTTCTGGTTTATTATTTTGCATTATGTTTGGAACTGTCTGGTTTATGGTACATCTGCTAGTTCCCTCTTTTCCTGCAGATTTTACTTTCAAATTTTAGCTTTTCCTCACCTCTTCTCTTAATACTCCATGTCTTAACTTCCAAACTAATTTGCTTAATATTTAGCATTTCTGTCTTTGAAAATCATCGTGCCGGTACGCAGAAAGAGCATTATCTTTTTTACAGTGAATGTTGTCTCTGAGATGTACCGTGTCTTGCCCAAACATAGAAGAAGATTTATCTAAGAAGAAAACATTGCTTAGCTAGTGTTTCACATTTTGTGTAAATAGCCTTCAGTCTGTAAAATTCGTAGGATTTTTTAATCTCTCTTGGTAGTGAATATGTATTTAGACTTTCCAGTTTAAATAGGTAGATGTTGTTTTTAAACACTTGCAGCAGTCAAATGCTGTAGAACTTCATGCTCTGTATTACAAAGCTCCCACTCATGTGGGTTTTTCAAAGGTGTGCTAGGAAATGAACCACCCAACAAACCTCCTCGAATTTGTGGAAATTTGTTCTTCACGCTCCAGAACGGTGGAGTGTGGGACAAAAGAGACTCAGCCACCACATTTGAGTTATTTAAAACCCCTTTTAAAAAAGGGAGGAGAGAGGGAATCTTCTAAGCAATGTTTTCTCGAGGTAATGAATACACTGAAATATTCCCTGGTCTGCAAACAGCAGGTGAAAATGTTGTTGTTGAACAGTGGGTCTGCCTGACATGACCATAAATTCTGGTTTGAGCTGCGGGGGGACTGGCCTCCTCTGTCAGACCAGCTCAGCAGATTGTTCCTGCCCGGCAGGTAAGCGCTGCTGCAGAGCCGGGCTTTTACCCAGCTGAGGGCTGCTTGGCACTGAGTGGCAACAGCGCTATGGGCTCGTGAAAATACGAAGGGCTTAGTGAGTAAATGTTGCGCAGCCCGCAGCCCATTTAGTCGTTTCCGTTCTGCCTAGCCCTCACCTCAGACACCTACATCCTTCTGCGGGGACAGGACTTGGGGGTTGTGTTCCAGTTGCCCGTACGTGGAAGAAGGATAAATTAACTTTCCTGCTTTGGGAGCGGAGTTTGTTGTCGGTAGGGAACAATTAGTCTTTGCTGTGTGACGGAAGGGACAGGAACTGTTCAGATGCGTTGCATTATGAAGCATCCGCTTTTCAGAAGTAAATTAATGCTTAATTTGAAAGCTCATTTCCTATAGCTGAAACTTCTTGGATATTGTCTATGACATGAATTCTAGTTGGTGATGTCAAGAAGTCCTTGTAATTTGAATCTCGGTGGTTTTATCTGGTATCTGTTCTCTTTCTCACCGTACTTCGTTCTCGTTCCATAGAGTCCTCCCTGCCCACTGCCGGTGGGTCATGACTGAATGCGAAGGCAGTTGTAGTGGGGTCCACATGCCAGTCTGTAACAAGTAGCATAGCGAGTGTGTCACAACCGCCAGCCTTGCGAATGGCCCCATGGGAAGGACTGGGACACCCTCCCCTGTTCGGGTTCTGACAACGAGTGAAACTTATTTCTTGCATCTTCAGGTGGTTTGTCAGAGGTCAGAGCCGGCTGCGGCAGGACCCATGTGAGAGCCCCCTTTTTGCCGTAAGCCTTGCGAATGGCCCCATGGGAAGGACTGGGACACCCTCCCCTGTTCGGGTTCTGACAACGAGTGAAACTTATTTCTTGCATCTTCAGGTGGTTTGTCAGAGGTCAGAGCCCCTGTTACAAGGCTGTTGTCTTCCTCTGGTAGGAGATGGAGATGTGCTGGTACAGTCCGGTCCACCAGTGCGTTTGCAGTCCTGGGAATCGGGGCAGGGAGGGCTGCACTGTCAGGTGTGCCAGCCTCATTCTGCAGGGATGGTTATCGGTTACTTGAAGCTGCCAGCGGTGAAGTCACCTCTGTCGCCCAAAGCCGTATAGTTCATTGCAGCCATTACTATCGGGAAGCATTTTCTTGAAGCGCGTTTAAGTCTCTTGCCTCTAGTTCTGTCACTTTAAGCACGAAAAACAGATTATTCGTTTCCACTCCAAAACCCTTTTATGTACTTGACGACTGCTGGTCATTAGGCCCCCGCCAGCCTCTCTTCTTCAGCATATACAGACCCAAATCCTGCAGTACTTTTCTTATAGGTTATATTTTTTCTAAAGCTGAGTCTTTTGTGCTTTTCCTACTTGGTTTTACTGACAGGATTCACATCTGTCTTGAAGCGTGGTACCTGTGGATGCAGTGTCCAGCTGAGAGTCAGTAGCACTGAGTGCAGAGGAGAAGGACTACTAGGGGTCTCTCTCAGGCTATTTTCCCATTCCCGCACCTCAATATGATGATTGCTTTTTCTAAAAGAGCCTGTCAGCATTGCCTGGTGTCAGGTAATGGTGTTATGTTGATTGTAACTTTTCTCCTGCGCTGGTGTCGGTGGTTTTTCTGTCCTGCGTTTGGTCAGCAGGCAATGCCTGCCCAGAACCTTGCACTTGTTCCTGCTG
>NW_010417432.1:19130-29624 GCF_000710305.1 Buceros rhinoceros silvestris | reverse complement strand
GCTGAGATCAAGTGATTGGTGTTGAGCCTGGGTAGACCTGAGATGGCTGGAGAAAATGCAGTTGTCTTTACGCAACTTGGTCTTGATCCCACCTGGGATTATTATCCATTTCCTTCTTTTCCAGGAGCTTGATTAAAGCTTCCAGAAAAACTTTCAGAAGAAATCTTGAACTGATAGGACTGTAATCCTCTTGACTCCCTTCTTTGCTCTACAGTTGTGATGTCTGCCTTTTTCAGGCACTGTATCCTCATCCATCCTGCAGGACTCCGCCAAGATAACTGGTTACAGTTCCGAGACTCATTGTAGGGTTTCAGATTTGCAGTCTGAAGTGAATTCAAGAGCTCGTTTATCTCTGTCCTCTTCTAACCTTAATCAGGATTGAGGTCTTACCCATTTTGTTGCAGGTAGTAATGTTGCCAGCATCTGCATGCAGTTGGCTTTAGTCATGGAAAAGGAGGATTAAACACTTTGTGCTATATGTGTAAGTAGAATAAAATATGTTTGGATTTCCTTTTAGAGCAGTCCGTGCAGTGACAGGTTTCATATTGAGTACTGAAACAATTTTATTCTAAAAAGGTGTGTTAGCTAGATTGAGTTTTTTACATGCCTGTTTATGAGTGAAATCGTTAGACTGGAAATGTAGCCAAAAGGTAGAATTTGTATCAGATTTTTGCAGTTAATAGCTGCCAGATTTTCCTGGGTTAGTGGCTTGCTTTTGGTTTGGCTTTGTGAATTAAGTCTGGGTCTAATTTCAGTAGCTGATCTCTCGGGCTGTTAGGAAGACGGTTAACTTCTGCAGAACTGGAAGCCTTACTACAGAAAGGAAATTTGCAAGGGACTCCTACAATCCTGCCAAGAGCACTGTTGTGAGATTCCACTGTTTGTGTAAGAAAAATCACTTGGGTTTGGGGAAGGAGCAAGGATCAGGTTGGAATTTCTGCTTGGACAGACACGGCTCCATGGAGCAGTCTGTCAGTGAGAATTTAATGGTCGTGCAAATTCTTGTCATCCAAACGGAGGAGGCGAACTCAATGTAGGGGTGAGACACTTCAAGAAGCAAATTGCTAACTCTTTGTTTTTCCTTTCAGGCATTCTCCATCATAAATATCCTATTCAGAACTAAATCCAAATCTTCACTCTCTGGATCTCCTAAAGGTACAGGAAACTTACTTAAAACATTAAAGTTTCTTACCTTTTATTTGCTTCATATTAAAGAAACCACAAGCTGTGGTAAAACATGATTATCCGGAGGAAGTGTCTGTTTTTTGTTTGATCCTCTGGCTTCTATCTGCAACACTTTTGAGAATTAGAACACAAAAAAGCCCCAAGAGAACTTTTATCTGAAAATGCTACATTCTTTTATACAGGAAGATTCTAATTTATTTTTGGCTGAGTGGACTGGGCCTATGTTCACATCTTTGTGCGTTTCTTTGCTTGCTTTTTGGATACCTTAGTGACTTCTGAATTTTGCATTTTAATGTATCCAAAATGTCTAGGAATATTCCAGGCATTGTTGCGCCAAAAGAAAATAAAAATCTAAAAACTGGATGGGGAACAGTGCACTGTCATCTGAAAATCCATCTTTCGATGTTTATTATTATCCATAGGTCATTGAGTTGTTTGATGGCAGCTTGTTGCCATCATGAGGATAATACTCTAGTGCAACACTGTCTCGGTAAAATTTAAGATATTAATGTCTGGGTTAGCAAAAAGTAAGCGTAGAAGGGTGGGAGAGGAGCAAGTTCTGCCATTAGCTGCTGGCTAAGATCCCGTGAGGAAATATTTGCTCATTATCTGTCTTTTGATGTTTGTTAGTGGGTTTAAGTTCTAGCAATGCCTCGAATATTGTAGAGGGGTCAGTTATTTGTCCTAGTATTTATCTTGAGAAGTTTGAACTAGCTAACCCCAACTACATGGAAAAATCACCTGAAATTGTGGCATGTCTTTGTTTCTCTATCCACTGGAACAGCCTTTGTAAGTCGTTAGTCTCAGCTTTCTAGAGTATGATGCTTTTTCTTGGGTAGTTAGGATTTCGTAAGCCTGTTATAGGGTAGAGGGCATATTATTTTGTAAAAGCACTGTAAATCCTTTTGCAACCCCCAAATGACCTACAATTAAATGTACAATGATGACCGGTGAGTCCTTATAGCCTAGTGAAATACTTCACACAAATCAACTACAATATCGTGCATTTGACAGGTAGCTGAGAAAACACAAACCAAATCCTAGTTTGTTTTGTCAGACCACTCTTTGTTTTGTTTTTAAACAAAAACATAATATATATTTGTATATGTAAACTTGCAAGGTGTAATTTTGTAAGTTACTACTTAGTGCCTAAAATTGTCAGAAATTTGTATAGTGGAATTCCAGTAAGTCACAAGGTGTTTTTAATGCTGCTTTGCTTTGGCTCTGCCTGAATTCAATCCAGTGAAGTCTGAAATAGTTCTGAATTGGTGTTAACTTACAGGGTATAGATTGCAACGTCTGATCCGAATGCAAAAACATGTGAGACTGGTGTATTCATGGAGAGAGAAACATGATGATGACATAGCAATTTATGTAGAAATGATGTAGCAATGTATTTAGAGTCAAGCATTATAGTCACATACGTTAAAAATGATGCAGTCATTGGAAAAGTTTTATTTTCATTGCAGTTCAGATCTCTCCTCAATAATGATTTTCTGTTCAGCTGTGGCAAAAGACTGACATAGCCAGGTACTCGCCTTGAACAGTGGTGTCATCTACAGGCTTCGGATTCCTCTTTCCAGTGAAGATATAGCTTATTGATTCCTTAAAACTCTTTTTGGTCAGGCATTACAGCTTGTCCTTCCTCCACCCTTAGAAACAGCCGTGGAAAAGGGCGCAGGGGCCAGGGATTGGTGTGGTGATTTTGGTCATCAGCTCGCGGCTCCTGGGAACTGCAGAGAAGGGCACTAGGATTGTTACCGTCTCACAGAAGCATTAAGTGAGCTGTGCTTAAACTCTCCATACTTGGTTTCTTGTGAGGTTGGAAGTCTTTTGGATTCCCAGAAGGTACACGAGGGCTGAACTCTCCCAGTTGAAAAGCTGGGGGAGGGCAGGTGGTGGATTTTGGTCATCAGCTCGCGGCTCCTGGGAACTGCAGAGAAGGGCACTAGGATTGTTACCGTCTCACAGAAGCATTAAGTGAGCTGTGCTTAAACTCTCCATACTTGGTTTCTTGTGAGGTTGGAAGTCTTTTGGATTCCCAGAAGGTACACGAGGGCTGAACTCTCCCAGTTGAAAAGCTGGGGGAGGGCAGGTGGTGAATTCCACGGCTGGTGCTGCAGACGCTTCCCTAGGTCCTTACTAGTGCGAGTAGAGGTGACTGAGCAGCCAGACTGCTGAGGAGTTTGGGACTTGGTCTCCATGCTGAGGATTAGCAGGTTACAAGCTGTGGACGTGTCTGCAGCAGTTTTTTGGTCTGCTTGTCACCTGTGCACATCTGAAGTCTGTTTGGAACTGGATCGGTTTCCAAAAAAACTTACTGTTTAAAGCTCTGGGATGTGACTTCAAGCCTCCACAGGTTTCTGTGAATAACGGCTGAATTGTCTGTCCTGAATATTACTCTAACTGGAGGTGTTTGAAGAAAAGCTTTTTCAGGCTGAGCACAGATGGTTGTAACTCCTGATGGGGAGGGAGCTGGGTTAGGGAGCTGCGCCGTGGTGAGGTCCTGTAGTACTCTGCCATAAATATAGAAAGTGAACTAATAATATCCTTGTCGGGAACTTCCCTTCATGGGAAAAAAAAATTACTAGGGATTGGTATACGGTTCTCTCACTGTGTGACTAGAAAACCACTGTAACGTTTGTGTTTCGGAGCTGGAATTCCATGTTCCCTAAAACCGGCTCATGGCAAATAAGTGGAAGGGTAGTGCTTGCGTTTAGAGCAAAGTACCTGTAGGCAGAGTTTTCTGAAAAGAATTTCAGCCTTCCTTTCCGGCATGATCAGAAAGATCCTGATGTTACTGATTTCAAAATAAAATCTAGGTGTCATCTTCTCAAAATGTGTGGGTTAGACACTGTTTAACTTCGTTACCCTGAAGGGCATTGCACTTCAGCAGGAAAGGAGAATTAGCTTTTTTTCTTACACTGCAAGACTTCCGAGTCTTCCAGGCAATTATTATTATTGTATTATGTTTGAAAATTTTCAATGTTTCTAGTGATGCTCCTGGGAATGAAACTTTCTGATTATAGAATTATTACCCTGAAGTCTTATTCTACATACTTTTCATCTTTGTCTTAGCAACTTCTTGGAGTTCCCAAGACTCCCTAAGAGCATTTTCAGTTCCAGTGCACCCACTGTGTAACTTCTGCAAGTTGAGTAGTCAAATATGGGATTTTAAGTATATTCTAGATATGGGTCTTCTGAACTAATGAGATCTGAACTAATTTCACTCTCTAGTAAAAAACAAAGTTATCCAACCGGTACAATAAGCCTAACGTGTTTATGACGATTTTTCGAATTAAAAATAATCCAGATGGTAGGTTTGTTGGTGCATCTGTTGTTTCCCAGCAACTTCTTTCCTCTTATTCAATAAATAAATAAATCTTTGTATTCATGCATGTATTAACCTAGGTTCTCCTCTTAGGTTTGTGTTGTCAGTAACTAGCTAAAAACTTCGCTCTGACTCATTGCTGCTCCTCTTACATTTGGAAGTCCATTCACAGGTTCAGAATTTGAAGCTTACGGAGCACTAGTGGAGTTGTGTTGCTACTAAATAGCTCCCTCGTGGTATCTGGAGCTGTGATTTCTCTTCATCTTTAAATTACGAAAGAATACACCTTTGTTTGCTGCCCTAATAAAATCTTCAAGTGACCGGCATATATGTGCATGTGCCTTTGTGCATAAAATGTATTTACTTGGCTGTAAAATTTATTTTTAATAAATAAATTGATATGTGGATCGTAAGTGGATACGGGCAGCTGAGCTCTGGCAGCAGTGATAGCCTTCAAACTGCCAACCTGTTCCTGTATATTTAGGTTTAACTGTCTGAGCATGAAGATACTGTTGCATCCACGTGTAAGAGAAATCTAATACGAACTCGTAGGTGGAGGAAAGCCCGATCACAATACTTCACGTTGACTGGTGCAAGTTCATCGCTTGGGGATGGTTTTCTTAAATTAACACAGACGCCTATGAGCACTTTCAATACTTGCTTACAGCGTTGCAAGGCCAAATAACTGAGTGCTTGAATTGTGACTGAGACACGTTCTGACTTACACAGGAGTAACCTTCAAAACCCGTGTAGCTCATAAACTTTATGAACTCTTACACCTTCCCTTTTCCCAGTCGTAGCTACTCCGGCATTTTCTGCCGGACACCGGTTGGGTTCCCCTCCTTCCTCGCTAGGCATTCTCCTGGGTCCCCTGGGGGAAGAGGCTGTGATTATAATAAAGGGTGCGTGCTCTAAATAGTTGCTTTGTGAGGACTGCATTTATTGCTTGCCTTCCATGTTACACACTTTAACTTCAAGTGGTAGGACGCATGAAATGTAGTCTGTCCGTGAAGTTGCTCTTTGTTTACTGTACAAGCAGTGGCTACCAGTTTAATGAACTGCATTTGTTTTGTAAGTGGATTCAGTGATGAGGAAAACAGATGGATAGTTATCTTAAATGAACAAGCATAAATAAAGCTTCTGTACTGCTTCTCTTTTATAAATGAGAGAAATGTGAAACTTAAATGACAGGGCATATAAATGAAAACATGCTTAACAGCGTATTTAACAAACCGGAAGCATAAGTGACTTACTGCATACAGAAGGGAAACAACGGATGCCAATTGAATGTTTTTTTCCCCTTTTCCCTTTTTTTTCTGCTGGAGAAATAATTTCAGTAGATTGTTAGTTATAGAATACTAAATATTTAGTATTTTTTTTTTTTTTCATCTTTACATTTTAGGTCAGCAATTTGGCTTCATCACACTGAATTTGCCTGCATTCAAAGCTGTTTACCTACAGTAACTTGCTCTGGTTGGAAGTGAACATGTCTCAAGTTCAAATTCAGAATCCTTCTGCTGCCCTTGCAGGGAGCCAGATACTGAACAAAACCCCATCTCTTTCACAGCCTTTGAGTATTCCTTCTACTTCTAGTTCTCTGCCCTCTGAAAATGCAGGTAGACCTATCCAGAACTCTGCTTTACCCTCTGCATCCGTTACATCCACCAATGCAGCCGCAGGTGAGATTGAGTATCTGTTAATACCGTCTGTATTCTTAGCGTCTGTAGTTTGACATGATATATTCCTGATGTCGTGCACCTACCGATACTTCAAAAGTAATATTTATCCAACTGTAGTAGCTTGTAATGCTTTCTCCCTGTTGAATGAAATCTGTTTGAGACAGATGGAAACATGCTTTCCCACAAAGTTCTAATAATTAATTGAAATGTTTGTAATAGTAAAAAATATTGAAAATTGTGTAACATGAATTTTTAAAATGTTGCTATCCAGCTTTTCTACAAGTAGCTTGTTTAAATATACGAACTGTGTTGTTTGAAATAATCCTTTCAGCTCCTTCAAACATGGCAAACCCCAAAGAGAAAACCCCAATGTGTCTGGTGAATGAGTTAGCCCGCTTCAACAAGATTCAGCCCGAGTATAAGCTTTTGAGTGAGCAAGGTCCAGCTCATTCTAAGGTAAATTTTCATTTAAGTTTCTTAGTGCTGTTGTTCGTGCTCTTTCGTAAGTGGAAAAGCAAAGTGTATGCTTTTGGTACAGGGTAATACAGAATAACAGAGAGGAATGGTGAGCTCACCGAAGCACCGGCAGTAGGGAAGTGTGAAGCTGCTGTACGCACACTAAAAAGTTGGTTTCCCAAGGCACATAAAGGTTGAACTTCCCTGTTAGCTAAAACTACTTCGCTGTTTTGAAGAGTTGTTTATGCTTATTATTTATTAGCTCTGTTATGAGGTGCTTGGCTTTGACTTTCATTTAATAAGGCAGCTTTGTCCCTTGCACTCTTTACTAAAAATTTTTGCATTAGATATGGACGATCTTTATACAGTCACTTTCTAGTACGATATTAAGCTTTTGTTCTACATCTTGCCTGTTCTACAAATTTTGTCTTCTTCCTGTGCTGCATTTTAATATTTTGAGATTAATCCCACCAATTTTAAAAGATTTGAATAGTTTCTTAGTCCAAATTATCCTGTGAGGTGCAGGAAGATTTATGGCATTATGTTTCTTTAGGAAAAGTGCTGCATTAGGAGTCGAGGTGCTTTTGTGTCTGTCATTGGCAAGGTACAAATCTATATTTGCCTATGTGCCCAGAATAAGTTTCACTACATAAAATTACAGTTGTTTTCTCTTGTACACATTCAACGGAATGTTGCTTTGTTGTTGCTCTGCTTTAGTTGTAAATAAACCGAACCTTTCTGTCCTAATTGCCCAGTATTTGGCAAACAAGGATGTGGGGATGTGTTCTTTAATGCCTGAAGTACAGTATGACTTCAGAGCACGGAACATCCATCTGTTCTGGAGCAGTGACTTCAGCCATAGCGTCTGTGGTTCTTCCTGGTGGGAACAGAAGAGTGCCTAGGGTAGGCCAGCACGTCATGGCGTGTCTTTAGCACCATGGCAAAATCTCGGTACTGTACAATTCCTTTGGCGTCCTGTTCATATGCAGAGAGCTCACTTTTGAGGAATACGGCAAATGCACAAGCAGTTTGTGTTACTTCAAAGAACACTGAAGAAGGGAGTTTTAGCATTACTAAACTTTTTAATCCTCATTGAAGATCTCTGTTGTATGAGAACTGAGGTCAAGGCATACAAGGAAAATCAGCCTGGGATGTGTCTATTTAATCTGACATAATCTCCTTAAGGTGTTTCCCGGAACAGTGCTTGTTGTATGTTAGAGGAATTGCCTTGGAACTGAATATTATTAAGAACTAAAATCTTTCATCCAAGATACGTGTGATGTCAGCTTCAATGTGCAGAGATTTGCATTTACAAGAAGTATTGGAATAACATTCAGAGCATCTGCTCGCTTGTGTTTTCATTCTGATTGAAATTAAACTTCATTTAATTACCAGGGAGACCTTGGCTTGCTGTTGTGTGATTAATTTGTGAAAATTTAGGACAATATATAGCCTTCTTATTTCACATACTTAAAAAGAAGTGCCACAGAGCTTTGCTCTATAATGAAGTAGGCTTGTGCTCACCTGTGGGCATGTAGAAGCTTTCGTGGTGCAATGTGAGATTATCTTTCTTCAAACTGCTGAAAAACATTTTTAAAAAACCTCACAGTATTAATCCAAGAATTGAGTTATATGGGATAACTAAGTCTGAATTTCAAGGCTGCTGTTCAGAGTAACGTTGGCACACCAGCTCTCCGTGGAGCTGCTGCCTCTGTACATGTTGTGTCTTCTGGTTTTTAGCCTGGTCGACCTCATGCTGTATGCAAGTAGCCGCTAGCTACAGTCATTGCGCAATTCTTAGTCCAGTAATCAGGGAAATCTTACCGCTGTCCAAAGTGTTTAAAAACTGGAGATGACAATGGTAGGTGAGGAAAGCTTTGATTACCATATTCTCAATTTCTGCATCACTAAAAGACCCATTGTTTTGTGTAAGAGGGTCTAATAAATCATGTGAATTCTGAAGCAGCTTGTGATAAACCTCATGTTTTCTGTTCTCGAGGTGTTTACAGTGCAACTGACTCTTGGGGACCAGCACTGGGAAGCTGAAGGAACTAGCATTAAAAAAGCGCAACATGCGGCAGCTGCCAAAGCTTTGGAAGGGACAAAATTCCCTAAGCCTACGGCTCGTCCATCCCGTAGTGAAGGCAAGAATCCAGGTATATGCCACAACAAGCTGATTTAAAAAAAAAATATAGTCAGTACCTTTCTGGTTTTGGCATGTGTTTTATAGTTGCATAAGGGTGAATAAAACCAGCGATTCTGCATATTTAACAATGGCAGTTGTCAGGTTTTGTGAGAACACCGTCTTGATTGTTGTAGATGATGTGGTAAAAATCATCACGTTAACAAGTTAAAAGTAGAGTGTTTTTCCATCAAGTCATTCAGGCTTGAAGAACCCACTGGTTAACCTACTGTTTTGTATTATAATACTTGGTGAAATCTTGGAAAAGATGTTTAACCTAATCTTGAAAAAAAGAAAACTAAGTAAAAAAAAAAAAATCCAAACCAAAAAACCAAAACCCCAGTTGATCGCAGCAAAGAGTAATCTTTTGCTTGGTAATTCTGACAGGATAATTCAAAAGCTTGACAGTAAAGATTTCTTTAGAAATGTTTCATTAAAAAAAACCCCAAACCAAAACAAAATACCAAACAGAACAAAACAAACCCAAAACTGTTAAATTTGTGGTGAGAGGTTGGATCAGGACTTTGGAATTTGCGTTGTTTGTACTTCTTTAAAGAGAAATAGATGTTGATGTGTATGAAAACATTTCAGTTGTAGTTTGGTATGTTTAGGGAACTTCTTGCGTTACTAAGATTGCTTTTAAGAAGTGTTTAAAATGTAAAATCAGGTATGAACTAGGTTCACACCTCAGTTGCACGTGTGATTGCTTTGTGTTTTTAGTCTCTTGAATTCGAAGCTATTGGGATAGCATTAGTGTGTTCAGCAAAGCATAAAACTTACCTTCTGTGCCACTTGTATTGCGGGATCACCTAAATTCTTTCTGTAGAATTTCTGTCTTTCTGGACAGTCATCAGAAGCTAGCAACTACTTTTGTCTGTGAACCTGTTCCATCATTTCACTTTCTATTGGCAATTGCCTTAAGACCCTGTTGAACTAGCGTACGCACCGATTTTTGAGCCAGTGAGGCCTGTGGTAGAAAAAATGGCCATTTACGTGACTGTTCTTCCTCAAATGAGGATAGTCAGGGAGTCACTTCTTCATCCACGCGCTATCTGCAATATACCGTCCTTTGGAAAAGGCCAGTCGCAGTTTGAAAGTGAGAGTCAAAACCCCTTCTTAGGTCATTGAGTACAAAGAGAAACGTTTGATCATTCTCAGTAAACAACAGACACACGAGGTATGCAGCATGTCTGTTAATTTAATTTACAAGTATTTTTGGGGGAAGAGAAATTTCTGTTCTGCAGACCATATTATTACATGCACTGTAAAAACAGATTGGCAGCTTCGCGAGTTTAAAGCAAAATTTAAAAACAAAACAAAAAAAAACAAATTAAAGAAACCCTTTAGCAGATGCACTTTTTCATGACAGGGTTTGTCACAACTGTCCCAGGCTGCTAGTGCGTTATAGACTGATGTTCTTTGTGTTCGTTAGCATTTCTGTTCAGAATTCATTTCGGATACTGCATATGGCAAAACTTGAGCTCATTTTTCCCTGCTTCGAGACAGCGTAAGAGTTTAGATTGTTTCAGTTCCTCGTGGCAGTTGGACAACTCTCTTTATATTCCTTTTCCTTTAGACAGCGTAACGCCCACGGTGGAGTTAAATGCACTTTGCATGAAACTGGGAAAGAAACCTCTGTACAAACCTATTGATCCCTACAC
>NW_010417432.1:14666-19061 GCF_000710305.1 Buceros rhinoceros silvestris | reverse complement strand
CTACACGGGGATGAGGTCCACTTACAGCTATGCTATGCGAGGTGGTACTTATCCTCCACGGTATGTACTCTTCAATTTGTTGGTTTCGCAGCCTCGTATCTTTGAACTTCCGCTCTCGTGATCTGAGTGCTTTGATGCTATCTTCTCAAAACTAAAAATACAGCGTCCCTTAAAGGGACGTTCAGCTTGACACACAGCCAGCTTATGAGGCAAAAGGTTTTAATAAGTACACCCCATTAATATCTCTAATTTGTCTTATTCAAGTTGTTTTTTCCTTTGAGGAGGAGGGAAAGCAGAGGAAGAAGGGAGCTGAACCAAATGTTCAGCTGATGAAGTGTTTTTGAGGGCATTTGGATATAGCTAGCTTTGTGAAATGAATGGTTAAATATTACCTAAACATTTCTTGTGTTTCTTTTCTGTGTAAAAAGAAAAAAAGAAGAAAACAGTCGATGCTTTTTCTAAAGCTATTTAAATTAAAGCTTCAGATTAAAACATTTTATATGGGCATAGAATTGAGAATTCAAAACTTCCTGGCCTGCCACGTCTATAAAAGCGTCTTTTTTCTAGTTGGTATGTATATATTGTAAAACAAGAACTGTTGGTACTCTGTTCCAAAGGTCTCTCCATAAAATCTTTTAGACTTTTAATCAAAATTTGGCTCTTTACTACTAGTGCTTCAGTGCTGAGCCATGGTTATTGATACCCAAGAGATTCATCCACGTATAGCTAATGTTTCTGCTTACTCTGAAGGCCAAACTATTTGCTTATTTGAACCTCTCTCTTTGCAGGTACTTTTACCCATTTCCTGTTGGCCCCTTACTTTATCAAGTTGAGCTTTCAATTGGAGGGCAGCAGTTTCATGGGAAAGGAAGAACAAGACAAGCTGCTAAGCATGATGCAGCTGCTAAAGCACTGAAAGTTCTGCAGAATGAGCCCTTGCCTGAGAAGCCAGAGGTGGGAATTAATCTTAGTGTTGTAAGCATAAATTGCCAAGATAAACTGAGATATTGTTGTGGATTTTTTCCTTATTGAGAGGAAGATGACAGTCGTGAAATTTTAATTCTGTGCAGTAGTGTTGACCTGTTTGTGTTAACAGAAACACCTTGATTTAAAACCATAATTTTTTATGGATCTAGAGTTCTCCAAATGAAGTTCTGTTAATTCTTTTGCTGTCATATTTTTCCACAGCAATGCTATAGACCTCTGTCAGATATGAGCACTGGAAGCATAGATAGGAACTAATATCTTATCAGGTACAGATCTTATACAAACTTCTGAAGAAAAGTGTAAATGGAGTACTTGCGTTCTAGTATGGGCAACACAGAAATCAGACATGGCTTTGCTTCGTGGGCAAAATTCCTACATGAATTTGGATAGAATGATGCAAAGTCTAGAAAAGCGGGAAGTTCATGGAAGCAGTAAACTCATTTTGATATGAATATAAGAAGCAAATTTTTAGCCCTCCATGTATTTATGGCTGCCTAGCACTTCACATTCCAAGTCCCCGGGTTTTTTTCCATGTTTTTTGGTAAGTTGCTTCAGGCAGAAGGTCTCATTGTGTGCACACGAGTTTGACTGCATGCACCCTCTCTGTATGTGTCGGCTGACTGCTTCACTGCAATGAAGAGTGTATTTAGTCTTTCATTTATGGGCTCGTTATACCTGTCTGAGTTGTGAGGGCTTGATGTTAGAGCTAAGAGCAAGAGAACTGTTGATGTACTCCGTGCTGGCATCTAGAGTGTGTTGAGGAGTAGGCCATGCAGTACAAGCCTAGAAGCAAGAGAGACTAGTTCATTGGCCGAGAGGTGAGGAACAGGAAGTGAAGGTTGGCCTGATAACCTACAGACTGGGGAGAGTGAGAACTTGCTGAATACGGAGTTTGCGCTGGGAAAGAAGGAAAATGAACTGGGCAAGAAGGTAACCAGGGGTCTTAGATTGGGGGAAAAAAGTAGCTGGGAACTACCCAGATGGGCAGTGTTGTGAAACCAAGGGACACTGAGTTAAAACCTGCGAGTGTGTTTGTGGGAGAGAGCATTGCCCAGATAATTAGGCGAAAACACTGGATGTGGTGATTCAGGGAAGAGGCCTCGGAGGCACTGGTGGGAGTGGTTCAGGTAACAAAGCTCTCCAGGAGCTACTATGGTGGAGGCTACTATGAGCCAAGGGATTACAAATGTTGGGGAGAAGAGAGCAAAGCTGGGAATAGAAGCTGAAAGAGTGGAGAGGAGTTCTGCACTGAAATCGAGAACTGGTGAGAGGCAGAGTGTGGTCAGGGACAGCTGGAGGTCATCACCTCCAGGAGAGGTCCAGCCTGAGGGGGAAGTTGGCTTTCGGTGCGGAACCCCGAATTCCTGAGAGTTGTTGTTCTGTGTCAGTGACGTGTAAATGCTTCTTTCTGCACTCACCCTGTAAAAGATAACGTTCTGTCATCGGCCATTCTTCCACCTCAGGCAGCAAAGTTCTGCGTACTGGACCCAAGGAGTCCAGCTCTGCAGAAAAGCATTGGCTCACCTGTAACTGAAGTCTTTTCCGTTCACTTTTTGAGACATGCTTCTGCACAAGTGACTTTCTGAATATTGGTAGAGTTGTGTTCAAAGTTGAGTGACGTGTTCAGAACAAACACTGCAGTTGTCTTTACATGACTACGTGTGCTTTTCTAGAGGATGTCTCATTCTGTGTAGGGGGTGTAAGTTAGGGGTTAAGGGAAGTCAGCTGATAGAGTCTTTCCTTCTTCTCGGTTGTGGAGGTTTTATTAAGGACATAAGGGAAATATTATTGTGAATGATGCAAGAGATGGCAAGAAGGGAGAATTATTTTATGAAGAAAACAGTTGCAAGCTCACTGGAAGCTGAGTGCTGTCTTGACCCTGCTGTACCTACGCTGGGCAGGTCACTTGAACTTCCACGGGAAACATGCCTTCGTCATTTTATTTTTACATTTATGTTTGACTTGCCTGCAGAACGAACAGTAAGAAATGGGGCTATGCTTAAGGAGAGTAATCTCACTCCTTTGAACAGCAAGTACTTTTTTATAATAAGTATTCAGATAAATCAGATCATAATTTAAATTTGATACTTAAATGATAAGTTCATTAATATTTGTGGCTTTTAAATATTATACTTTTAGGAATGTCTGAGGGAATTGCTGGTTTTGTAACAGTGTTTTGCATTAGACGAGAGGAAGGTAAGAGAAGGAAGATTTTACCACTCAGCACTGTTCATTCTTGCATTCAGGGAGGCAAGGTCCTTGAAGGATACGGCAGTGTAAGAGCATAAGGGATGCTGTTACAATGCCATGTATGCAGTGGAGGCAGATTAAGATCTTATGAGCAGACATAATCCCAGTACTTCCTACCTGTCATTCATCTGATGTTGCCAGTAATTTTCCTTTTAAATGTAATTATTTTTGTGTATCCCATTTGTGTGTGTGTGAACAGAATATTTTGAACTATATTTTGAACATTGTTGAGGGATGTAATTTTATAATTTTTTTTATTTTACAAATTTTTGTATTTACAGTGTTTTACTCTTGGGTTTTTTTTAGTTAGAAAATATTCAGTGCTTAAGAAGAAATCATTTAATAAAATTATTAGACTTTAGGGGTAACAATGACCACTTCCCATACCTTCTCAGACTGCAAATCTAAAAGCAAGTGACAGGAAAGAAAATTAATAATACTAGCTTTCAACTCGACAAAGCCCTGCCCGAACAACCCAATAAATGTTAAAGTCTGCTCTGTTTTGAGTGGGAGGCTGTAGTAGGAGACCTCCAAAGGACCCTTCCAACCTATATTTTTCTGCTTGCAGTTCAGACACACTGACAAGTTCCAGTATGGGGCTACTTTGCATATTCAAAGACAAAGATGATAAAGCAGCAGTTTAAAGCTTAGAAAACATAGAACGGTTTCTAGCACAGTTCTTAGACAGAAATTCTACATTTCGCCAGAATAGTTTCTATGTTTTTTGCCAGCTTATTTAATAAATATCAGCTGCTCTTTATCCCCTTCATGTGGAAGAAAATAGTCAGACTGATTGTGTGGAAATCAATGTCCTTCTAATCAGCAGCTCCGCTGGCTTTCCTGGTTTGCTTAAAAGCATTCTTTGAGGGAGCGCGTGCTGAAAGAGTTCCTGGAAAAGGGCAAATCCCTCTTAAAGGAGTATATTACTTTTGCAATTTGCTTGGGAGGTTTTTAATCTATCACTTCTGTTTCTTTTTGTGACTTTTTTTCCGCTTGCTAGAGATGGATTTGAGTGATGTGGAGAGAGCTGAGAGTGGTAAATGCTGATTCCCAGCCTCGTTCCGATTTAGAGGCATAGATCCCGTGGATAGTTCAGTCTGTGCAGACTGCTTTAAAAGCAGACTTCATAGATCATCAGCCTTGAGGAGTGCAGGGAAA
>NW_010417432.1:0-14565 GCF_000710305.1 Buceros rhinoceros silvestris | reverse complement strand
AAGAGGAGGAGGGTGTGTGTGTGTGTGATTATTTCTGATTTATAAAATAAACTGATCCAGAACTCAAGTGGAGGCAAAATAATTGGTAAAATAGTTGTAGTCTATTAATTGTTATTTTGCTAATAATTTATTCCCTTTAGGCAAAGGTATTGAAGTACCTGTGTTTTACACTGTGTAAACAGACGTGGAATATGTCAGGAGTATGCACCATAATATAGCAAATAATTATCCTATTTATGCATATTCTCGTGAAAGAATATTAAATAGGAAAAATCTAATCCAACAAAGAGAAGCCTTGGTCACCTTCACAAGGAAAAATGTCAGAATTTGAAAAACTAGAATAGGTCTGAAATTACAAGGAAGGGAAAAACACTTGTAATTAAAGGGATTGTGCTAACGTTTTGACAATGTTTTTGTAAGGGTAGTAACAGATCGTTCCTTGAGATGCTGGTAGTAACACCTAGACCCTAATAAAATAAGACTTTAGTAGGTCCAATTTTTTCTCTGGGTGTATGACGCTGTTCCTTCTCAACTTACCAGGTTTAGAATATGATGGTCAAGACTTTTGACTCCTGTGTTCACTCTTGCCGTTGCCGGTGTTCCCCTGCGCTGTGCTGAGGCACAGTGTGGTTGCTGTGGCGTAGGTGTTGCCTCCGCGTTTCTCTGGCAGTCCAGTGCACAGTGCAGCCATCTCGCTCCTGCGGGAGTGGTGCCATCCTGTGGTCTCGGTTTCCACAGACGTGACGATTGTTCTGTGTACACCTCCGCGTAGAGGGTGGAGGCTGGATGTTGCAGTGGGATCAGGCGTAGCGGATGTTACCATTGTAAGATGATGTTGGGCTATGTGTGCTCTTCTGAAACGTTTGCAACTCAAACCTGAAACAGAAGGTGAACCCATAAGAACAGCGTGAACTCTGACAGGATGGTGGGAGCAGTGAAAATGAGAGATTAGTTTTACTTTTTTTTTTTCCTGAGATGGGAAGAGGCTGCTTTAAGTGGTAGAAAGAAAAATTTCCTTCGTGTTTATAATCTGACTTGTTAGTAAAAGACATTGGGGATGCTTACTAGCATCAAAACGAGTTTTAATCAATGAGAGCTCTCTAGCTTATTTCTGCAGCTCCAGTAAAATATTTAAATCATTTTTGCTACCTGGTTGCATAACTGTTATTGTGGCACGATGAAACTGGTGAAATTGTTGCTGTTCCTCTTTATCATAACCTTTCCAATATCACTGCTGGATACTTAGTCTTAAAATTTCTCTGTTGCTGTTACCATGCCTCTTAGTTCATGTTGATCCCAACATCACAATCAGAATTTTACCTGGGATACGTAGGAGTGCCTGTAGGTAAGCTTCACCTGGCACTGCCGTCCTCCTAGCCGGTGTACGTTCAGAGATGTAGACCATTTGATTTAAGGCAAGTTCCTGATAGTATGTTCTTCAGATGAGAAGCAAAGTCTATAGATGAAGTCGTTACAGGGAGCATGTTAAGACAGGACTACTCCAGGATCTGATTAGCCTTCCTTTATTCACATTGGTCCCATTCTCAGAATCTGTATTTTTCCTGCCCTTTCTCTTATCTGATACTGTCTTAGTGCTTCTGGTACAAATGTCCAATCAGTATATGAAAAATCATATTTCATAAAGGTACTTCCATTTGGAAATGAGTTCATTTAACACTTCAGTTTGGTTTTCTATAAATAGATTTTTAAACTTAGTGGCCCTTATTCCACTTGTTCTTTCTTGTAGTAATGAGCACATAAAAATATGAAGGTTAACCAGCTTTTACACATACACCTTAAATGAGCCTCCTAAGTATCAGTTCTGTAGTATGTGTTCTGCATTTCTACACCTTCACGTAAAATGGCAGTAAAGGTTAGAGTACTTAAAATTCTGAGAGTTCAGTAAACTGGTTGGATGGATAAAATTCAATTTAATAGGATCTTTATTTTAAATAGAGTATGCTTCTTTTAGGTTAACGGAAAAGAACCAGATGATGAAAATCTCAATAAATCTGAAATAAGCCAAGTTTTTGAGATTGCACTTAAAAGGAACTTGCCTGTGAATTTTGAGGTATGTTTATTTTACAAGCTCTAGATTTGTTTTGATTAGAATATTAAGGGTACACATTAAGCGGAGTCTCTTCTAGATAACCCAAGCAACTGACTTTTAACATGGTCTTGTTAGTTGTGAATACACTTTTACCTTTGACAGTCACCCTGATTGCCTCAGAGTTTATATGGCAAAGTGAAATACAAAGAAAATCCACCTGTTCACGAGTTCATACACTAAAATCCTCACAAGTGAACAGCTACGCTGTGGTTGTCTGTGCAATCTTTTTTCCAAGCTTTTTGAAAATTCAGTATTACAGTGAAGAAACAAAACACAACCCCACGTTAACGGTTAGAACATTGAAACGCAGAGTTGAGGCAAAAGAGTATAGCTCACTCCGAATGGCATTTATGGAAGTATTTGCTTAATTAAGCACTGATGTGGACTACCCTCAAGTTGCAGAATCTCACAGTAGGTTTCTTTTCTTGCCTTGAGGTGACCTCATGTGCATCTGACTTTCCTTTCCCTTTGGCCTGGCTGCTTGCTGCCTCTTTGCCTCTCCTTGATCATTTTAGTTATCTTAAATCAATAGCTTCCATAGGAGCATCTCTGTTTCACTAAGGTGTTAATTTATCATGCTGCTTTCCTGAGCTGGCAGAGTAACATTTAAGTCAACTATATGAATTATAGTAAGAAAATACAATTCTCTCTCACTAAATTGCTTCCAGAACCATTCTGTGAAATTTCACATGAAGCTTTCAATTGTTGCAGATCAGCCTGAGCACTACTGGTAAAAATATACTGTCACACAAAGCCAGTTGTGGGTGGAAGTTCTTAATTTATTCTTACTTTTTGACTTCATGGATATTTTGAAGTACGATGTGTTATGAATGGAGTTAAAAGACTAAATCTGTAGTAGGCAGCAACCTCTTAGATGTATCCAGAATTCTTGTTTTCTGAACTAAAATGCTGGATCCTAAAGAATTGCTTTCTCTGTAATGTTCTATTACCGTAATGGGATGTGTTTGGTGAGGTGATGTTCACTGGGTGGAAGTACACACTGATGAAATAGAACAGTCGTATTTTAATACTGGAAGAGTAAATTAGTAAATTAAATAAGATGGATTAATGACTTCATACATACATACTGTTTACTGCTTGCTGCATCTGATCTTTTTAAAGTATACGTTTATTTGGGAGGGGTTAGGTTGTTAGAGTGAGTATGATTTACATCTCTGCTTTCTGGATTGTATGAGAATCTAAAATCTCTTTATCCATAGTTCTTGAGAGAAGTTTGCTATAAACAATGTGCCTTACCATTTTTAATAAGTGTTTATCACGCTTTCACTCAGTTTTTCCCTCTGAAACAGGTGACCAAGGAAAGTGGTCCTCCCCATATGAAGAGCTTTGTAACCAAGGTGTCAGTTGGAGAATTCATGGGTGAAGGTGAAGGAAAGAGCAAGAAGATCTCAAAGAAAAATGCTGCAATAGCAGTCCTAGAAGAACTGAAAAAATTGCCACCCCTTCCTACGGTTGAGAAAATGAAGCCACGAATCAAAAAGAAAACAAAATCGATAGTAAAGGTAAGAGACAAACAGATTGGAAATCCAACTGTTACAAATAGTCATCGGATAAGAGCTGGTTCTGAGTAATTATAAACAGTTTTCAACTGCTCAACGTTTATCGTCAGTCTGGTACTACGAACTAAATTATATTTTGCTCCCACTCTAAATGGGATTCCGACACCACTTGTACAACAGTTACGGGTGAATGCAGGATGACAGAGAAGCCTTATGAAAGAACGAGGGGCACATAGAAATCCAGCTCTGACTTTCCAGCCTGAGACTTTACAGCTTAGGTTTTGTATGATTTTGCTTGTGCAAATTCTGCTGCAAGTCTGTCCCTCTAATACAGCAGGATTAGAACCTGTAAAACTATTACCAGAGGTAGGTTATATATGGTCAACTGTGACAGCAGAGCCAAATAAGTTGAGTGTTTCTCTTTGGTGCTGACATCGTATCATTAAGCCACTTCAGCTTCAGTGTTTTTAAATTCAGAGATGATTGGCACACTGCATTTTGTCTGTTAAAGCTCACGTTCACAAATTTTGGCTTATTTCCTAAATGTTGTTCTACGTAGCTGCAGACAAGTCCAGAATACGGTCAAGGGATGAATCCCATTAGCAGACTTGCTCAGATACAGCAGGCCAAGAAGGAGAAGGAACCAGAGTACATGCTCATCACAGAACGTGGTCTTCCACGGCGCCGGGAGTTTGTTATGCAGGTTTGTGTGTTAATTTGAGAAGCCAAATTTCTATTAAATTTGTTAAGAAAATAACCTAAAAAAATCGTATAGGGCACCAGGAGTCTATGGTGTAACTGCCTAATGTTTTAATTAACAGGAATATTAATATTCTGTTAAGAGATACTGAGCTTTTTCTGTTTTGTAATGTAGGATTTATTAACATGAACCTGGGTATCCTTCATTTCCTCCTTCCCCTGAGTTTTGGTGTATTGCTTTAGAAAGCAACACTCTGCACTCTGCATTGCAGATCCCAACAGTAGTGTTTTAAATACCGAGTGCCTTCTAGCTTCTAATAATTAAGTGCATCCTCCACACCCCTTTCCTATCCTAGTCAAGACAGGAAAATTAGTTGCTTTCTTTCCATTACATTAGTAAATCTGCCAAACCTGTAACTTCAGCTTGGAAAATTTATATCTGCTGTGATACCAGTTCTGAGCGTTTAGGCCGTTGCCAAGATGAGATGATGAAATACAGTTGTTTGTGCGACTTCTGTTTGGATTATGTGCATGGAGGCCAATGATCATTAATAATAAATGACAATTCTAAATAATAGAATAGTTATGGCTTCAGCTCTTTGGTGACTCGTGGTGTGCTTGAGACACAGATCACCAAGTTAAGAACCGGTTTGGATTTTCTTCCCCTTTTGTGCAGGTGAAAGTTGGTGTACACACAGCTGAAGGAATGGGCACAAACAAAAAAGTTGCTAAACGCAATGCAGCTGAAAATATGTTGGAGCTTTTAGGTTTCAAAGTCCCTCAGCCTCAACCTCCAAAGCCAGCATTAAAGACAGAAGAGAAGGTAAGGGTCTGTGAATCAACCACTGTTCAGTTCTGCTGCAAAAGCTGAGCTGAAACAGCAGCAGCTTTGCAAGGCGGGAACAGTTCAGTGAATTCCCGCGCTCTGCCCAGCCAGGAAGCAGCTGTGTTGGTGACTGTGCTCTAAAAAATAGTGCATTTTGGATACATTGAGGGCTCCGTTTTGCACGTAAATCAAGTCTCATCAGAAGGCTAAATTGAATGTATTTCTTCTTTATCGAATGGCTCCGAACGTGCGATAATTGATGTATTGGTCTTCGGAACTTGCAGTCATGTAGGTTATAGGACTTTGTGGTAGCGATAGTTTTCCATGGCCTTATCACCAACTGCAGTCAAAAGTCCGTTGCAGATCTCTTTGGTGGGTCCCTTAGCAGGGAAGGAGCCTTGTGTTGATCCCTCTCTCGATCCAGCAGATGTTACCAGGGAGTTAAAATAGCAAGTGTGGGTGTATATGGCCGTTTGCGTGCAGTAAGTTGTCCTCACCAATACCAATAACTAATGTGGTTTAACTGGATTTGTTGTGGTATCTAGTTCTCAGTATCTGTGCTCTTAGTGCCACTTCACTGGTCTGTAGAGAGTTTTGGTCATTGAATGGGTGAGAATCACTGAACTTGTCTCTTCTTGGTAGCTATGTAATAATTGAGGTTTTTGAAGAGTAATTTTTTCAGTAAAATTTTGATTAGTCAGATCAGCTACATCTTGAAAACTTAAACTTGGGGGAAAAGCTTTACAGAGATATTGTGTATTTGGCTTTTTCCCTTTTATTTTTAAGACACCGGTGAAGAAACCAGGTGATGGAAGAAAAGTAACCTTCTTTGAGCCAGGCTCTGAAGAGACTTCAACTAGTAAGTGACCTTACCGAGAGCAGCGTGGCCCTGGTGGGGGTTGTGTGTGTAAGCTCTGCCCCTCAGTCCCTTCAGCAGTGTCCCTCCACACACTGCAGTGAGCAGAGGTCTGCAGCTGCTGGCTTGCGAACGAAATCTGCCCCTTGGGAAGGTTTTCGTCAAATCCCAGAGTTTATTCCTCCCAAGCCATGATGTATTCAGCTCACTTGGCCACCTGCTCGGGGAAGGGAGTAGATGGCTGAGCCAAAGGCACGTGTGTGTGCTAATGGGTTGGTCAGGCAGTTACTGGAGGTGCAGCTGCTGCTACCCACAAGTGTCTGGGCTTGTCTTACCTCAGTTGGAGGGATCTTGGGACACGCTCTAGTCTGTATCCAGGGCTTTCCTGGACAAGGGGGCTATCTGTGACGGTCTTTACAATATTTAACAGTGGCTTTGGCCATTCTATGGTTTCATTATTCGCTTCTACAGTTTAAATGATTAAATAAAACATTCTGAAACCAAAAGATATGTCTGGAGTGTGTTTGGAATGGTCTGAGGTGTCTGTAAGCTTGACTGACCTGGAGAAACTGCTCCCAGAGGTAAAGGTGCTCCTTTTGGCAGAAGCAGGTGTGGCACTGAATCATTCATTCAGTAACCAAACTCTGGTTTGATGCTGATTCTCTGACCCACGAAAGGCAAATCAAGCTCGCTAAGTTTGTTAGCATTTCAAAATAATTTGAAACTATTTTTTTTTCCCGAAAGTGGCTTTTGATGCCTACAGATGCCTTCACGTGCCTGCAGAAGGCCCCACAGCATCTGTTTAGTGTGTACCTCTCTCTTCTCAGGTAATAAAGAAGATGAGTTTAGGATGCCTTATCTCAGCCATCAGCAGCTTCCTGCTGGAATTCTTCCCATGGTCCCTGAGGTCGCACAAGCTGTAGGAGCCAATCAAGGACACCACACCAAAGAGTTCACTAGGGCAGCCCCAAATCCTGCCAAGGCTACAGTAACAGCAATGATTGCTAGAGAGCTGTTGTATGGTGGAACTTCTCCTACTGCCGAGACCATTTTAAAGAACAACAACTCATCAGGCCATGTACCCCATGGACCACTCACCAGGCCCTCGGAGCAGCTGGACTATCTTTCCAATGTTCAAGGAATCCAGGTAAATGTTCAGCTTTGCAAGATTTCTTCCAAAGCTACCCAAACTGGTCCAACCTGCTGTTGGGTCTTTTCAGTTTTGCTGGCGACTCATTCCGAAGCTGCTTGGTAAGCTGAAATTCCTGTCAATGTTTTACTTTATCCAGGAAACGTACTAAATTTTACAGCTTTTTTAAGATTAGTGTTAGCTAGATAGTAATGCCAGAAGAGCATTGCAGTACACCCACGGGGCTTCAAGGGACATGTCCTTGGGGGGAAGAATTTCACCTGCAGTGAAGGCAACTCTATGAGATGGCCCTGGGGGGTCTAAGCACTTTTCCTTTAATTACGTGTTAGTTTTCAGATGTGCATTTCTGTACTGCATCCTCAGCCTTAATTCAGTGCTACACTGAAGTCTTGGAAGAATAAAACTGAAGGTAGCATTTTATGAAAACTCTCATGATGTGGGAACGTAGTATGAACTTGAGCTTGGCTGAGCTGGAATCAGGTTTTTTGGATAATCTTTCCTACACTGACATTTGCAGTAAGCTGTACATTTTCTGGTGTTTGGTCCCTTTCATCAGAATTGCATGTAAGTTCCTGTATTAATACATTAAAGGAGCTCACGGGATTAAAAAGTGCATTAGGGAGAATTTTAAATGCAGATGGCTCTGAGTAGAATAAAGGTCCAGCAACAATCATTACTAAGTCACCAGTTTTATTTAGAAGGTTTGCAGGGCTCTCATAATTACTAATAAACATTGCAAGTGACGTCAGACTTCAAAGTAGGTGGTTCTGCTGCCTGACAGAATGTTTAAGAGTAAGATTCAGCTTGACGTGAGGGCAGTTGTGATATATTTCCTGTATGTCATTAACTGAAAAGAACTGAATCCTTCTCTTTTCTTTAGGTTGAATATAAAGACTTTCCAAAAAATAACAAGAACGAGTTTGTATCTCTTATAAACTGTTCCTCTCAGCCACCACTGATCAGCCATGGAATCGGAAAGGATGTAGAATCTTGCCACGACATGGTATGGTGACTTTTGCTGACGTGCTTTCCCTTTGGCCTTCAGGCATGCAGCAGATAGATGAAGGTTGCATATTACTGCCGGATGACAATGAATTAAATGCTCTACAATCCCCTGGCTAATTATTGTCTAATATTTAAAAAATAATTGATTAATAATATCAGAATCCAATCTAAATAACCTTTAAAATGCTTAATATACGCTCACAATTTTGATCCACAAAAAAAAGACATTTGCTTTATTTCGATACTATTTGCATGAGCACGTATTCAGGAAAATGTGAGGGGAGGAACTTTTTAAAGCGTAAGAGCATATCGGCTGCTTTTCTGTAACAGAATGGGCTGATATTTCACTGGGAACTGTAACACCTGGGTTCACGTTAAGTTTTTCCTGGAAGAGAATCCGAAGTGGAAGAAATGCAATTTGCCATTAGATAGCTGGGGACACACTACAGCTGTTACGCTGCCTTTATAAATAAGATCTCTTACTGCAGTAGCTGAAATACTTGCTGGTGACAGAATGAGTCTTCTATACTGTGCACTGTAAGGGACCTTGTCTGTAAAAGATGTTACATGTCGCTAACAATGTGTGCACACTACTAAAACTTGAACAGAGTTCTGTCCTTTGTGGTGTCCGGTGGTGACCCAAGGACTGGCTGCAGGCTGAAGCAGTAGTTTGCAACACGTAAGGAACTTAGGAAAACCTGATTCTTACGCTAAGAAATGCTGCAGTCATTTCCTAATGGCTCCAGTTTGATGCAGGTTTCTTTGATCTTTGCTACTTCAATTTTGATGTTTTCTTACCCATCCCTGTGTCCTGCTGTAAAGAGCTCCTTTAGGACTAGGCACCGAGTCAGTGCAGTAGGCAGAGGGGACGGCAGCCAGTTCGGAGCTGAAACAGCGCGAGAGCCTTCCTCTGTTCAGATGTTCGCCTTTCGCGGGTGCACGTGCTGTAGCTAGTGGGGGACATTCTGGCAAGGTGCACCTGAAATTGTTCTGAATCACGTTAAAATAAATGTTCAGTTCTCAAAGGAGGCGACTGACTTTTGTATTAGCCATGTCACAATGACTCTCCTTTTAAACCATCGCACGTCCCTATCTGTGGTGTATTTTTGATTCTGGAGTAACTTGTTTTCTTTTTCTGCAGAGGACCTTTTGGTTCTGTGTATTTCAAAGTCTTTGTCTTAAGCTCTGTACGGTCTGAGCCATTACTAATTCAGTGTCTTTTTCCTTGACATTAATAGTACTGTTGAATTAATTTTCCCCCGTTGCTAAAACAAATGCAGTGGGAATCCCCTAGTGACAGCACCGTTCTATTGTTTAACGTAGCAAGATGAAATTCCACACTGTTGCATTTTTTCTACATCTTAAATGTATTACCCACATTAGAAAATTGACTGTAAGCACGTCGTGGTGCTGCTTTCCCTTAATTACTGAAAGGGATTCAGGCTGCTTGGCTGAACGCTCTCTCTTCTCTTCAGGCTGCGTTGAATATTTTAAAGTTGCTGTCTGAGTTGGACCAACAAACCACAGAGATGCCAAGAACAGGAAATGGACCAATGTCTGTGTGAGTGACCATTGACTTTCCCTTGCATTACGGGAAACCTCTCACCCTAGGATGTTCTGTAAACAAGTAACATGTGAGGGGTTTTTCTTTGCCCACAAAGTTAAAATGCCAAGGGCTGTGTTACCTTCTTCAGAAGGACCAGAGGGTAGGTTTTATGATCAAGCTTGTAATTTTCACGTATCAAATGCAAATTACTGAGCGGGAGCAAGTAGATGAGATGTAATGGCTGTGACACAGAGCAGTTCTGACTGTGATCCTTCTGCTCAAGCTTTTCATTTACCTCCATTATTAGTAAAGAGCGACTTCTCAGTGTGTTTAAGTGTTACAGCTGCTCCTCTTTCCGGAAATCCTCCCTGTGTAAAACATAAGCCATGTATAGGTTTCACAGCTTGCTTTCAACCAAAACATGGAGGGGTTGCAAATTACCTGCTTTGACCAGGAAAAAACCAGTCGAGCCTCTCATTTCGATAAAAGGCTGTCATAGTGGTGGAATTAACAGAGCGCTGACCGATTAAAAACGGGCCGGTTATATGGAAACAAATTGTTACATGCACCTCAAATTCTTTGTATCGGATTTAGAAGCATCTAAATATTAGTGGAAATAGTTGTATCTCCAAAGTAACAGGTGTTTTCTCACTTGTAGATGTGTGAAACAAGAAATGGAAAGTGACCCTCTCCTCAAACCGGCTAACTCTAACACTTTGGGACAAACACTGGACAGCACTGCCTAAAAAAGGCTTTTGACTGGACCCAAACCCGAAAGCACCAGAGAAAATCAAATGCTTCCTATTAATGTAACCTAACTGTTTTAGTGCTACAGTCTCTACAACCTACTGTAGTGTCTAAATCATAACCATTGCTTTTTCTTCAGACAGTGATAAATTTTTAGTTTCATTATGTTGTTTTGATTGAAATGACACTATAAATTTTTCATTTAAAAGTTTCTTAATTGTATCTAGAACAATAGCACAGTTTAGAAACTTTGTCTTCTGAGACTGACATGTTATCTGTGAACTAACTTGGGAAGATCATATCCATGTATGTGGTCATTTTGTTTTTACTGAAATAGCGAAGTTTCACTGGAAACAAATTGTGTGCCCGCCATTTTTAAAAGTCCAATATTTTCGCAAACCTAGCGTAATTATCCAACGGTTGAATGAATTAAAACACTTTAGGAATTTTAAACTTTTTTTGATTGTTTTTTTGTTAATTCTAGTTTTCTTGAGCAGGGGGTAGGGGAACTCGAATGCAACATGACGTGAAATGATCTCTGCTCTGTGTTTTAAGGATCGTGTGTATAGATGGCACACAGCTCACTACATTACAGGATATGATCTCAATGTAGTGCATATAAAACTGCAGATTGATTTTCCTTGAGTGCTTTATACTGTTTAATTACATCTCCATGTAGGGCTGAAAAAAATTACCTATGTTTATATATAAACTGTGTTGCTTTTGATGTTGTGTTATTGTGCGCTGAAATGTGCACAATAAAGTTTTTTGCATATGGTCCAGGTAAAGCACGATAGCCTTGCAAGTTAAGTACTGCTTCAGTTCATTGTTTACGCTGGAATTTTTTCTCCCCATGGAATGTAAGTAAAACGTAGTGTTTGTCACCAATAAATGGTAATACTAAATTTTTTTGGTTAATTTATTCTTGTATGCCACTACAGGGGCTGCTTTTTTATAGGATTTGTAATGCTTGTGATATAGTACGGGCAGTATTGTAAAGCTATGGAGTAACTGTACAATGGTTATCAATTACATATAAATAACTACTATCTAGTAATGTGGAGGATGTGAAAACCTGGCAAGGTCAAGGAAATTCAAAAGTAACGTGGGTACATTTGTTATTTGTGCCACAGTGTGTTAGTGCAACTGTATTGATGGGAGCTTAAACTAAAGTTGTTATGATTATGACAAGAAACCTGGCACAACAGGTTGGTATGATTTCAAAGTTTAAGTCTCTACTTTTAAGTTTCCTTGTTTGCTTGTAATTTGAGTCATAACCTTGCCTTGCACTTAGTCATTTTTGGGGGTAGTACTTTCAAAACAGAACTTTCCCTCTAGCCACAAAAGCTGGCACCGAGACTGACACATGGCAGCGCTTGGATGTGAAGGCGGTTCGGTGTGTACGTAACTGGTCAGCTGCAGCAGCACTTCCTCAGCACCGGTTTGCAGCGCGTGCGGTAACGGCAGTCACTGCACGCGCTGCGTCTCAAAGCTCACTGTCTCGGCCATTTCATTTGCATTATCAAAAACAATTGGGCCACATTAACTGCATACCAAATTTTATTGAATCAAGTTGGTTTTCATCATTATAAGCGAAAAAAACCATTGTAAATTTTTTTGTTTGTTTGTTTTTTTACATTTGTAGAACTAAAATGCTGTACATTTAAAAAATTAAAAGAAACTTGCTAGGCTGAGGGTCTGTATTGGAAATTCTTACAACTTAGAAACTACTTACCAAACAATTTGGAGAACAGAGACCACGCTGACAGTGGTGTAAATGGTCTCCCTACCCTTATCCGCTGCTACTTGGGAGTCTTCTCTTTGGATGGGACTAGAGGCGATTCTTCTGACGGTGCTGCAGCATTCATTTGTGGATAACGCTGCGTTTCCCGAGAAGCTGAATGAAGGTACTTTGCCATAGATGCCTCTGTTTCAATACTCCTACATGCAGTGTCGTCTTGGAGGCGCTGTGTGGGAGAAGGTTCTTTTGGCAAAGACTTTGTAATCGCAGCCTCGTGGCAGAGGACTTCAGGTGGCCCTGTGGATTCTAGGTAAGCCAAAGTGAGTTCTCAGTAAATGTTTTTTCTAGAGCCCTTGTTGCTTGCTTTTTCTGTTGTCTCTCTGTGCTTGAAGCAGCAAAAGCTAGGGAGAGCGATTACATATTGTAAGTAATCACCAGAAGGCTTTGTATGACACTTTGCTCCACAGATACTGAAAAGTTCTACAAAGAATACAGATAGGAGAAAACTGAGGTGAAGGGGAAATTCTCTGACTGCAGCAGTCCAGCAGGCTGGTACGGTACAAATCATACTTTTCTGAGTGCTAGCAAAGTGCTGTCTGCAGGACACCTCACCTTTCTGGATTCTCTTTGAACTTCTAGTTTTGATCTTAAACCTTTTGACTGCAAGTGAATGAGCTGGAGCTTCCAAATATGAACATCACTGTACATTAGCTTGGACTTCACGCTGCTAACTACCTTTTAACCTCTTACCTTCGCTTTGGCCACTGCTGTAGGGGTAGGCAGAGCTCCTGCTTGACTCATACAGGATCAAACCCGGGGACACCAGAGCGGAGTGGCCCCGCACCCTGTTGCTTGTGGCGGCAGTGACCAACCGCCCTGTGCCAGAGAAGAGCGGAGCTGTCCTGCGGCAAAAGTCCTGCTGACCGCTGTGAAGCAAAGCTGTCGCAGGCTGGCTGCTCTGGGCAGCAGTGCCCCACAGCAGAGCCCCTCCGAGTAAAGAACAAGCAGAACAACTGGGACTTGAGTTCATGTTCTCACTTTTGCTGCCTCTTGAGGAACTTCCCAAGTTCATCTTGCTCAGTGTGCCCAGAGTTGAAAAACTCATCTAGCTAAAGAGATTTTCAACATGGTTCTGCCGAGGAGAATAAAACCCAGGGAAATCAAATTTGATACTAAGCTCTGCTGCAGCTGTTTAACATCCCAAACCTTCCCTTTTCTCCTTCCTTGCCAAGCTAGGCAACAGGAGTCACACTTGCAGATCCTTTGGCGTTGTACATGTGACGTGGGTTTGTAGCGTAACAAGATTAGTTTTCCCTGTAATCCTCTTAAAAATGTCCTTCCTTTGTCTTTTCATCTTTCGGTGTTCTAGAACTTGGATTAATGGGATTGAGATTTATTCCACAAGTCCTGTTTGATAAGCTGCTTTCAAAAATTAGTTGCCTACAAACACATTTAATTTGGAAAAAGCATTTTAATGGTAGCTAAATTATGCAGTGTTAAGCCAAACGTACTGTAAGGCCTACATACGTACTTGCAGTGTGTCTGTCTGTAGATGCTACTAGTCAAGGAAATGAATAAAACAAGACAGGCTCACTCGTTCCGGAGTGTCTAAACTGTCTCACGTGGCTCCCCTAGGCAGATTTGCAGGGCCTCGGCTGTGGATTTGCAAACCAGCCAACAAACTGATGCCTTGGCATAACCAGTGTGTACTTCATAAAGAGAAAAACCCAAAGCATGGAGCAGTTACATTATTTTGAGCTAGTCTAGACCAGTGCTGCTTAGTGCAGAACTCGGGGTTGTTCAGCTCCTGTGTTTAACCCAAAAGACCGTTCTGCTGAGGTAAAACTAGCATATGGCTTTGTGCCTTCCCTTGCCTCTTGAACTCCGACTCCGTTCCAGCCCCGTTTCTGTAGGTGGTCCTACTCCAGCAGCGGAAGGTGCTGGCAGGGGGGTCAAGGCTGCAGAACATTTCTGAATCTCGCAGCGGCACCCCCTGCTCTACAGCGACACTGGCGAGGGGCGATGCGCTGAGCTAGGCTCACCTTTCTGGACAGGAACAGCTGCACGCTGAGAGCAGGACACCGCGAATCCCTCAGTGTGTGTCCAGTGATGTCAGGGGCCGGTCTCCAGCAGAGAGGGGACTGGACTCGGCCCCTGTGCGGGGCACAGCGCAGTGCGCGGGTCGCAGGCCGGGCTGGTCTCATTCGAGACGCGGCCTTTGCTCTGCTCCACCCCTCACCTTGCTCAGTGGGAAGCTGTTTCAGGCAGCGGTTTGCCTGTCTACGGCCACCTGAAAGCAAAACAACTGCGATGTGATGTGATGTGCTCTGCTCCCCAAAGCGGGGCATCCCTCTGTGTCACCCCC
>NW_010417431.1:4822-5969 GCF_000710305.1 Buceros rhinoceros silvestris | reverse complement strand
AGGCTCGGCGGCACCGCCTGAGCCCCCACTCACCTTGATGTGCAATTTCGCTTTCGTCAGCAAGCTCAGGGTCGTGTGTCTGCTGGTGTCGGGGCCGAGCGGCACCAGCCCCTTCAGCTTCTCCAAGCACAGCCGCAGGTGGGCGCGCCTGGAAGAGCACACCACACACTCAGCGCCCCGGCACCCGCCTCCCACACAGCTTAGTTGGAAGCTAAGCTGAGCCAGACACCTTCCCCCCCTCCAGCAGCTTCCACACGCTGGGAGAAAAACGCACCCAGGCAAAAGGACGGCTCCAAAAATTCCAGCTGGCTTCGGCCAACCCCACCGACAAGACCCTGCCGGAGCCTCGTGGGCTGCTGGAGCGCTTGCTGGCCAGGAGCTGCCAAAGACCGCGACTTTCTGGTCTTTCTCCTCCCAAAAGTCTTCGCTGCAGCGATGCCGTTCGCTCAAGCTGACACCAGGCAGCTGCAAACCCAGCACGGCCTGGGGAGCGGTTCCCACTCCCCGTTTTTAGGAGGAAGGGGCCCGGTTTGGCACACGCAGCTCTGGTCAAAACAAAACCGGCCCCAAGCAGCTCCTCAGCTGCTCCGGCACAGGAGCCTGCCAGGCTCCCACCCCTCCCTGGAAAACACCCGGATTTGTGGTGGCAAAAGCTTCACTGCCACCGAGGGAAACGCCGGCTCCTCGAGGAAGCCCCTTTCCCCAGCAATAACCGCGATGCTCCCGGCACGAGCTGCTTTCCCTCACGTTCGCTGCTCCAGCCCCAAGATGTAGGTCACGTTCCTGGGCACCGGTTGCAACACCCGCCTTCGAAATCCCCGATGGCCACAGAGGGGGATTTTGCAAGCACCTGCCTATCTCGTTTGGGGCGCGCGGGGAGGGACGAGGCATTTGCCTATGCAAATGTGAAGGACAATGGCAAGAAAACAGCGATGGGCTCGAAGAGGAGCCTTCGCAGAGGTTATTTTCCTGAGCAAGGGGAGGAAGAGCTGCCCAGAGCGGTGCAGACCTGTCCAACCGATTTACCTGCGAGATCTACAGACAGGGAGCTGGCCCAGCTGCACTCCACGAGGGCTGCGGCAGCAAAATCGAAATCCTCGGCTGCCTTTGCCTTAAAAAAAAAAAAAACAGCCCTCCTCCCAACGCC
>NW_010417431.1:1625-4752 GCF_000710305.1 Buceros rhinoceros silvestris | reverse complement strand
AAAATCGAAATCCGCGGCGGCCTTGACTTAAAAAAAAAAAACAGCAGCCTCATCGCACTGGCCGTTTGCAGCACAAAAAACAACACGTGGCAAAAACCAGCTCAGCGGCTCTGTGGCTTACACAACGCCAGCCCGCAGTCCACGCCGGGGCTTCCGCTTCGAAGGCAGAGCTGTGGCGTCTAGAAAAGTGCTGCTACGCTTAAAAACCCCCGGAGGTCCCACTGGCTAGTGATAATAACGGAAAAATCCCAGGGAGGATTTGTCTCCTGGGCAAAGGACCTCCCAGGGCTGTGGTCCCGTTGCTCTCCCTCCCCAGGCTGCTCCTTGGGCCGGGGTGGGAAGCTGGTGAAGGGGTCGAGGCCAAGATTCACTGGTGGGACGGGATGAAGGGGTCTCTAGGAGGAGCGGAGGAGGAGGAGGGGGCTGTAATCCCTATCCGGAGCTGCTCACTCCTCCAGCCTGTTCGACGGGGCGGAAAAGACGGAGCATTTAGTGCACTCGCTTGTGCAAGGGGATTTCGACAGGGCTCTGGTCTAAGAAGGCAAGAGGGAAGCAAGACGAGGGTGCTGGAAGCCCTAGCCGGAGCTTCTCACTCCTCCAGCCTGTTCGACGGGGCGGAAAAGACGGAGCATTTAGTGCACTCGCTTGTGCAAGGGGATTTCGACAGGGCTCTGGTCTAAGAAGGCAAGAGGGAAGCAAGACGAGCCCGAAGGAATCAAATGCTGATGATCTGGGTTCTTTCAAAGGAGGAATAGACGTCCCTGGCCTGTCCTACCCCGTGTCACCTGGGCCACGGGCAGTTCTGCCTCTGACGACACAAAGCGACTGAGTTCACGCGAATCCTTCGCTGGCAGCAGGACGTGGAACGATTTGAGCCACGCTGAGAAAAAAGGAGCTGCTGGTCAAGGACAAAAGGAGCCGCTGGTCAAGGAGCCATCAACAAAGACTGCTCCAGCTATGGCGGATAATCTCCGTTCCGCGCGCTGTCCTGCCCGGCCCTGTCCTGTTCCACCGTCTGTGGGCGAGCGGAGGTGACGGCCATCAGCTGGCACAGGGCTGTCCTGGGGACGGGGACAGGGCAGGAAGCGGGAGCTGGCAGTGGAAACGAACGATTCCCACCTCCCTACGGTGCAGCCGTTAAGGACAGGGACCGCTTCAAGTCTGGTCTCGATGATCTTAAAGGTCTTTTCCAACCTAAAGGATTCTGTGACTCTAAGTCCGAGCAACATCAGGCACCTCCTTGGTGGCCACTTTATCCCATCTCAACCCTGACTCCGGTTCCCAACCCCTGGAAAAGCAGCGGTTCACCCAAAGCCGGCTCCTAGCAAGCCTCCAGCACTGACCTGTTCTTTTCCATCTCGTTGTGTGTCGACCTGCAGAAGAAAGAACAAGTCATTAACTCCTCGGTCACCCCGATTAGGATCGACACACGGACTTGGTCCACGCTCCCCAAACCAGCTGCAAACCCCAGGCGCTTTCAGAGCACGAAAACAGTAGAAGGGACCCAGACACCAGAGGAAGTGCTGGAGAAATGGCAATAAAAGGGCCGGTAAAACCGTACGATGGGATTTTAATGCAGAGGAGCTCCAGCTTTAGAACTGCGACTACGATTAGGTGGCTCTTTTGGTGCCGTGACGCAAGACAGCGCACGCCAAGCAAAAGCGAAGGCTCTCGCCGGTGGTGGAGAAGGAAGCAGCAGCCCGGGCGCTGCCGCGGGCTGAGGGCAGGAGGGCTGGTGTCCGGGCAGGGGAAGGGAAGTTGCTCCATCACAACACAAACCTGCAACCGAGCCTCTGTCGGAGAGAGAGCGGGAAGGAACGTGGGGTTTGGACAGGGCAGGTGCTTTTTTTTTTTTAAAGCAGCTTTTTAAAGTCTTCTTGCCCAAGAGGGCAGAGAAAACAAGAGGAGGATCTGCAATTCTCAGTGACGAGATGGGGGACAGCAGCTCTGGGGCAACTTGGGTGCCCGGTGCCAGAAGTGACGCTGCTTTCTGCAGCCCTGCAGCCTCTGAGCGGCCACGTCTCGCACCGGGAGCCCTGAACCAGCTCAGAACGCCCTGGTGACCGGGAGCCCCCAGCTCTCGATGCCGTTCGTGCCCATCTCTGCTGCTCTCTCGGCAAGACCCGGGCGAGCTGCCAGGACGATGATGTGGAAAGAAAAATTCCCCGTGTCCAGCACCTCCAGACGAGGGATGGGTGAAACCCAGGCGGGCGTTACTGCAACCCCCCCGAAGCTCCTCGTTCCAGCAAAGCCAAGAAAAGGCAGAAAACACAAGCTGTGACTTATTTTCTCTTTGTCAAAACCCACTGGCCACGCTGCCCGTGGATGAGTGCTTAGGGAGGAGCCACTTCCCTGCCTGTGCTCTCCCTGAAAGCTCCAATTCCGGAAAAAACATTATGTGCCCGAAAACGTAAAGATGTGGAAAAGCACAGGACGTCTCTGCGGAAGCACCCGCTGGCTCCGGGAGCGCTGCAGGCTCCAAACCCCGATGCCGATGGGAAAACAAGGGATGCCCCGAGCTGAAGATGCTCGCTGGGGTCTTCTGCGCTTTGTCAGCGGCGTTTTGTGATGGATTAGCACTGCTGGGGACCGCAGCCCCGCTCCTGCCAGCCTAACAGCTGCTGGTTGAAGGAATCGGCTCCCAAGGGCCAGCATCCCACCCGTGGGGAGTCCAAAAGCCTTCGGTTCCAGCGGAGGCTCTTCTCAGGCCCACAGACAGGCGTGATCCTGGGAACAGCGAGTTCTCGCGAGCAGAGATGGGGAGGACTCGGTCCCCAGATCCTGCAGGATCTCCCCATCAAACTTTTCTCTGGATAAGAGCCCCATGGCTACCCCGAGCCCTTCGCCCCAGCGCGTGAGAGCCTCGGGCAGGGTGACGCTGCAGCGAGCTGGAGCTCTTCCCTCGGCCATAAAGAAGCAAACGCTTCCCGACACGGATGAAGGCTCCATCGCCACCTCGCTCCTGTCATAACAAACCCATCCCCTCTCCCCCAGCTTTGTCTCAGAACCTTCTCAGCACGGGGTACTCTCTGTTTGCACTAATGTTTAGAAAATCTTCCTTATTTGATGGCTTTTAATCTCGGGAACAGTCAAAGGGGACCGGAGGGGAGGGCAGCTTCACGCCGGG
>NW_010417431.1:1053-1417 GCF_000710305.1 Buceros rhinoceros silvestris | reverse complement strand
GAGCCTCCCGCGAGCCGAAACCCCAAATCCTCAGCCCCAAAACCTCGGCTGCTCAGCAGCGCAGCCTCTGAAGGCCGGGCTTGTCCTGAAGGCTGTCACAAAAAGGCAGGTCACGGCCCCCGCTGCGGTGACCTCTCCCCTTTAACACCACACGGACCTTTGCTCCGCTCTCCTGATTTGCTTAAAGTGAAAAACAAGCTCCAAATCTTCCTGAAAAAGAAACCCAGAGTGATAAACACCCACGGATTCACTCGGAGGCAGCTTGAGAGGAGCCCAGGAGACCTCACCCGCCTTCTGCTCCCCCAGCGGCCCCAAACCCCCGCGCTGGAGGGGGATGGAGACGCCCCGGCCCGGGGACAGCCCA
>NW_010417431.1:0-880 GCF_000710305.1 Buceros rhinoceros silvestris | reverse complement strand
GACCCCCCGGGGCGCTGCGGGCGGTAGCTGTTGTTACAGCAGCTCTCAAAGGTCACTTGTCCCCGTGTCACCCACATGAGTTTGCTCCCAACCAGGAAGATGTGACCTATCTGGTGACATCGCCCTGTTGCTCCTCCCTGAGCAAACAGCCCAAAATAAGCCAGCGAGAAAGGGCGTGAGCAGCCGTGGTGAACCTGCTCGGGCTGCACTCTTCAGCCCTTCCCGGGGTCTGGACCCGTGTCTCTGGGCACGGGGGCGGCATTCCACAGCCTGAAAATCGGCCCAGAAATCCACCCCCATGGTGCTGGAGAGATTTTTAACGTTATTAAAGCGACCGAATGACCCGCGGCGGCTGCTGGAAGGAAAAATTCAGCCTGGTGACTCCAGTTTGCGAAGCGCCAGCTCCGAGGTGGCAGATTCTGTTGTAGGAAACAGAAAAGCGACCAGAGAAAACAAGATGTGGGAGCATGAAGCGATTCATCTGCGGGGCTGGGGGGTAAAATTCAATATCCCCTGAAGCAAGCCCACCCCAGGGTGGGGGCACCGGGCCCCATAAATCCACGTGGCTGCTTGGGACCGACCTCAGCCCCAACAGGAGGAGGTTTAACATTCCTGAGAAGGGGCTGAGGATTCAACCTCAACCTGCGCCAGGCTCGGGGTGGCTTTTGGGGAGGAGAGGGAAGGAATTTCCCTTTTCCAAGGAAAGCGGCGCTCCGTGATGTCATTTCAGTGTCAGACAAAACCACAAGTGTATCAGAAACGTCTCGCTTCCGCGACGGAGAATCCTCGCGGGCTGAGAGCGGTTTTGTTTCCTGAGCCTCGGCCTGAAAAACCCAAACCCCAACTTCCACATTCCCGTCAGAAACATCCCCCCCACCCC
>NW_010417430.1:2512-2750 GCF_000710305.1 Buceros rhinoceros silvestris | reverse complement strand
CAATTTAGTCCCCAGGGCAGTGCCAGGAGGGGGTAGATCCATCCATCCATCTGTCCCTCCACCCCTCCCTCCCTTTACCCCAGGCTGCCTGCTGGCTCTGCACGGTTTGCTCCCCCTGGCCCCACTTCTTTTGCGCTGGGATTTTCCCTCCTGCATCTCCCCGAGCCTCGCTGGCTCCAGCCCTTGCTTGCCCCCAGCTTTCTACCCTGGTCCAGTCCAGCTGGAGCTGCTCCCGCCC
>NW_010417430.1:1975-2361 GCF_000710305.1 Buceros rhinoceros silvestris | reverse complement strand
CTGCCAGCAGGCAGGCGGAGGGGCTGGGGGCATCGCGTCTCTCCAGCATTCGTCTCTGCGGCAGTGGCAGGAGCTGTGGCTATCCAGGGGGTCTCACACACTCCTTAGGAGGTGACAGGAAAGGTGTGGAGGCTTTGCCAGGCGATGGTGTCACCTGCAACCAGCCCCCTGAGGATGTTGGGCTCTGGTCCCTCACCCCAGCCCCCCCCAGGGGGTTATTTCTGATCCTCTGTGTCCTGGGAAGTCCATCCCTTGGCATCAGCATGGGAAGGGCTCCCAGGTGACCCCAAGCGTTCAGCCTCCCACCCCGGCTCAGCTCGCATACCTTGACAGAGAAGGCGAGCGCCGCGAAGCCGAGACAGCAGAGGTTCATGTAGATGGTGTTG
>NW_010417430.1:1333-1801 GCF_000710305.1 Buceros rhinoceros silvestris | reverse complement strand
GAGAGGAGTGGAGGGCGGCGGGAGCGGGCGCCCGCTTGCGGGATGGCGCAGGCAGGTAGTCCTCCCGCGGGTAGGACGTGTCCATGGCCACAGAGAGGGGCACCCCGCGGCTCTCCTGCTCCACCAGCCTGGCAGAGAGTGGGGCAAGGCAGCCCCTTTATATAGTCCCTGTCTCCAGCACAACCTCGTCTCCTCTATATATAAACCCAAGAAATTACAGCCCTCCCAGGCTGTGGTTATCAGAAAGGCTTGGCTGGCGGCTGGGAGAAACAAATTTGGTTTCTTGAGCCTACGGGCTTTTTATATCCAGCCTTCCTCACGTGATGAGGAGCACAGACGGCTCCAGCGGGACTGAGAGGCTGCGCGTGGGGAGAACCATCGGGATGGAGCCATGAGATGACTTTGGAGCCAAGTGACCGTCACCCTGACAAGCCGGTACAAGATGGACCCTCAGTGCCAGTATCTCTC
>NW_010417430.1:752-1159 GCF_000710305.1 Buceros rhinoceros silvestris | reverse complement strand
CCAGCACCTTTAGCCCAATCCCTCCACGCGGTCTTAGCGGGGAAGACCCCTCGTTCGCAGCATGTTTGGACTGATGGATGCATTAAATGGGAACTTAATACCAATGTGTGGAAGAACTTCTTCTCCAGGGTCCCCTGGAGTGGGGAGGAGATGGGGCTGTGGGGTGGGGTGTGCACAGCCAGAGAAACATGGAGGGATTCTTTTCCTTCTTTCTGCCGTGCCAAAGCTTTTAGGAACAAAATTCCCTGGGATGTGAGCTGGAAGTACTCTGCACCATGGTGGAGGCGGAGGCAGAGAGCCATGGAGCCAGCAGCAGGAGGAGGAGGAGGCTGCCCCGAAGATGGGCAAGGACCCTCTTCTCCCCCGCCGCTGTGAATAAGGTGACAGGCGAGGGGGGTTGGCAGGAC
>NW_010417430.1:0-615 GCF_000710305.1 Buceros rhinoceros silvestris | reverse complement strand
GGGTGGGCAGGACGAGCTTTATTTGTGGCAGCAGTGACCTATACACGTGTCACAGCTTTCAGGAAGCCCAGCAGCTCCCTGCCGAGGCACAGGAGCAGAGCAGAGACGGGGCTGTCCCCCACATCCCAACCTGGCCCACCCACCCCCTTCCATGCAGTGGCCGTGCTGGGACAGCCGGGGTGTGGGCAGCGAGGGGAAAGGGCTTTGCTGCCTTTCCTCCTGCACCACACACCCAGAGTGGGATATTCTGAAAGGAGGAGCAGGAACAGAAGCAGGAGCAGGAGCAGGAGGGAGAAGCACCCCACGGCCGGCAGCAAGCAGGTCGGTGGCCGTGCAGTGGTCAGTGTGTCGCGTATGCAAACACCAGTATGATGGTGCAGGTGATGACGCCCAAGGCTATCAGGACGGTGGTGATGATGTTCAACACCTTGGCGCGGGCACCGTGCCGCTGGGCACTCCCCACGGCCGGCAGCAAGCAGGTCGGTGGCCGTGCAGTGGTCAGTGTGTCGCGTATGCAAACACCAGTATGATGGTGCAGGTGATGACGCCCAAGGCTATCAGGACGGTGGTGATGATGTTCAACACCTTGGCGCGGGCACCGTGCCGCTGGGCACT
>NW_010417429.1:47666-47993 GCF_000710305.1 Buceros rhinoceros silvestris | reverse complement strand
TCACCTTTCCTTGAGGACTCTCTCATTCTCACGCTTTTCCCTTTGCATCCCTCCATCTTCCAGAAGATCATGAATGCTTTCCACCCCCACCCCCCCTTCCATCTTCTTTGCATCACTGACTGCACATTGCACTTTCCCTCCAGGTTCTCATGTGCATCCGCAGCTCTTGTTGGATTACCCCTGTGCTGGGCTCATCTCCCCAGTGATCTGTGTGGATGATCATCCAATTGCTCATAGTGTGTGCTTATTCCTCTTCGCTGAGGGCATCCCTGTGTGAGATGTCATCTGAGTCAGCTCTTCCTGTAGCAATCCCAAACATGGCTTGGG
>NW_010417429.1:45524-47519 GCF_000710305.1 Buceros rhinoceros silvestris | reverse complement strand
GTGTTTGTTCCCTGTGCTGCGTGTGCCTTAGCAAGGCTAGGAAGGCAATTCTACATTTGTGGTGGTACCTGCTTGAAGTGGCAGGCTTTGATTTACAGCTTTTTCGTGTGTGCTTTTTTTTGTTTGTTTGTTTGTTTGTTTCTAAAGGATGGAGCTTCCATAGCCCCTTTAGCCTGCACCTCTTTCTGTGCTGGTTTGGTCCCCATTCTTGCTTAGCAAAGACTTAAGGCTGCTCTAAGTGATGCTGGTGGCAGGTACCTGAAGGTCATGCCAGCAGTGTAGACGTCAGCTTATGCCCAAGTTATGGAATAGTGGTAGAGCCCCATAAGTCCTGTTAGAGTGGGAAAGTCTTCTCTTAGTTGTCTCTAACGTGAAACTGGCTTTCGAGCAGCTGAGAGGCCAATTCCGATTCAGAGCTGTTTTAAAAGTCACAAGACTCCTGGCATTTTTACAGTCTTTCTACACAAACATATGGGTGTAAAGCTACACAAACTCAGCTCTTTTTGATATTCATCCCAGGTTTATTTTTGGCTAGCATTTCTTTCTACCACATTGTTGAAGGCACAAATGAAACAGCTGCAGTTTGGTGCCCTCCCACCACAAATACCTTGGGATCTCCCCAAAAAGAGAGCAAGAATGAATTTCTTTGCAAAAACTTCAGAGCTTAAGAAACCAGTTTTGCTATGAGCTGAGAACTTCTCAGGCACGGGTTCGTCTTGGTGCTTGAAAGCATGTGAGGTGCCCACACCGGGAGCTGAGTTCTCTTGGGCCCCCTTGTAGTCACCTGGAGGACACTGGTCTTGCCTGAAGGTGGTTCAGTCCTCTCTGTGAAGAGCAGGTAGGATCTCATCTCTTACCCTTTCTTCACTTTCTCCAAAGTCTGCTGGAGCAGTGTCCACCTTGCATCATGCCATGGACATCCTGTGACACGAATAAGACAGAGGTCTTTTTCCAGCTTGGTGCTCTGCCTGAATCAGCTGATGCCCATCCCTCATTGTCTGTCTGTTCCCAAAAAATTGTGACTTTTTTTTTTATGATTACGTAGTCAAGTATTACTTCAAGAAGCAACTGTCTGGCAATGAAGGGATGGGCTGGGGAAAACTAAGCAGGCTTTTACTGCTTAACACAGAGTGCCAGATGAGGAAGACTCACTGTATTTGATTAGCTGCCATATGAGCAGGGTTTGTGGAGGCTGTCAGTGTCAAGGACATGTTTTTTCTGCAGCAGTCACTCCCATAGCTGAGTTTCGACGGCTCTGTGACATTTCCTTGTTTGCTTGTGCTGTGCCTCTCTTTTCAAACTGAGACAGAATGTCCCCATTGCTGGGCTTGAGGTTGAGGACATGCTGTAGGGAAGCAACTAGGGAAGAAATGGGACCAGTGCAGGGAAGCTGGGGATCCAGCTGGAGGTCCAGCAGTCTTCACCATTGAACTGCAAGAGGATATGGGTGCTGCTGCCAGTAGTCTCATAAAAGCTTGGCCAAGTCAGCGCGTGCTGGTTGTATTTCAAAAGTACTGTGGCCTCCAGTGCTTTTGGAGGCCTGTTAGAGATGTGCTGGAGACACAACGTGCTGGCATGTGCACCCAGAGCTGCAAACCTCTGTACTGCTTGTGTCTTCACTTGCAGAGGTTTTGGGACGCACAGGGGTGTCAGTCATTCATGCATGTGCTCACATTCCTCTAGCATCAACTTCTGCATGTAGTGATCCTCCTCCTCTCCTTTCAGGCATGCCCGACCACAGATTTCTTCTGATTTACCTCCAGCTTTTTCATCCTCAATCCCTTTTTAACACACACACGCACACACACACACACAGCTAGTCCCCTCAGGTCAGACCTAATTTTTTACATGTTTCATTGCTTACCATGTTCCCCGGTGTAGATGGACTTGTCTTGAATACAGTCGAATGGAAAGAGGGGCTTCATCTTGTGCCCTCAACTTGGGAGGTTTATTTCTCTCCCTTTTTTTTTTTTTTTTTTTTTTTTTTTTTCTTTG
>NW_010417429.1:36791-45411 GCF_000710305.1 Buceros rhinoceros silvestris | reverse complement strand
TTTTTTTTTTTTTTTTTGCTAAGAGAACTGAAACTTGTGAAAATTGATTTCTGACCACTTTCCTCCCATGTGGCTTCTCTGGTGTCTAATGAGGAGTGAACTTGCTGGCCATGTCCTCTTTGGGAGCCCCTTAGTGTTTCCTTTCTTCTGTTCGGTGAACAATTTGAACAAAACTTTTTTGAACATAGTATCTCAAAGATTTCTGTTCTTACATCAAATCTGGTCAAAAGTGGTCAAAAATTTCCAAAACACATTGAGGAGAGGATGATGCTGGCAGGCAAGGGATTTGTGTGTGCCTTCACATACACAAAAAACCCCAGTGTTTCCTTAGGAAACCAGTCTAAAAATATCCAGAGTAAACGTGCATTGTTTTGTTTTTTAATGTTGAGGCTTTTCCAACTCTTGAACCTTCAAATTATTCCATTTGATACGTGACCCTCAAGGACAAGTACAGTAAGCTGTGTTTTCTTAAGAGCATTATTTTCCATTTCTTGCCATGACCTCTAATGTGAATTAGTCCAGTGCCTGTTGACTCCTTCATTTCAGGATATGAAGTGCTAAATCTACATCGTGATTACGTTCGGACTCTGAGCTGCAGGTGATTGCTATCAGGAGAGGGATTCTCAATCCATGGCACATGCACCAGCAGCAGATCACTGCTTCCAAGAAGGATGGTCAGCCTGGAAAAAACTCTACATCTCTGATGTGCTAGCGAGCAAAACACCCCTTCCCCATCCCCACCCCCCACCCTGTTGGTGTGGGCTAGCAGTTAAAGAGACAGTAGAAGGCCTAAGGTATCTCACTGCAGAAACAGGGTTTCATATTTTAGATGTGGCTTGGACTGTCGCCACTGTGGAAATCAGCATTGCTGAAGATGGGGAATGGTCATTAAAGATGGACAGTCAATTGCAGCTGTGCTTGCAGAGCTAGCCGTGTCTCCACCAAGTTCTTTTTAAGATGGAGCCTCATGTTCCTTTCTTACATCAATGTCTACTGTTGACAGGTCCTGTATGTATGAAGGCATCAGGAGAATCTGTCCTCCTGCAAGAAGTTTGCCAGCTTTGTAGAAATAGGAGGAGAAATGAAACCCTCTTGTCTCAGTACAGTATGTGAAATAGAGTACCGAGATAAAGTGACCCACCCAAAGAATCTGTCACAGGCCAGGGCAATACTCGGGCCTTTTTCTTTGAGCTGTTGTTGCTTAATCATGACACAACTGATTCTCCTAGGTGGTGACCTGATCTTCAAGCATTGGGTGCACAGAGCTTCTGGAAGCCAGTCGACTTCTACTGGTCATTGAAACTGGTGAATTTGTTTCAAAATTATAAACTCTCTGCATCTTCACTGCTAGCTTAAATGTAAAATTAATCTCAAAGAAATTTAGGACTTGATGCAGAAATGAGGAGGGTGGAGTTTTGGGGCCACTGTGCAATCAGTTGGTCTAGGTGTCCCCAGCAGTCTCTTCTCATCTGTAAACCCTAAAATGTGGTAAGAGTCAAATGAAGAATATTTGCTGCAGGACTCATTATCTTCTCATCAGTTTCTCATGGCTCTGTCTCACCTGGGTGGCGAGGTTTGTAGGGTGAGATGGTATCTTTTATTGACATCGGCGTTACAACAACTCTACCACTATAAACCTGGGTGGTTCATTGAGGAATTTCAGCACTTCGCAGCATTGTAGCTTCTGTGAGCTGCTTTCCATCTGCATGGCTGAAAGATGAGAATCGGCCCTGAGGGGATTTTTGGGTAATTTTCCCTTGCCCGACTCTCTCAGGAGGAATGCAGTAGCACAAGCAGATGAGCCAGAGGCCACAGCCCCGTTCTCCTTGCTGATGGTGATGTCTAAGGAGCAGAGAGCTGAACGGTAGGTGCTCGAATATGTCACCACCAATCATGCTCTTGCCTCTACCGTAGGGCAATGTCACTGGTTCCCCACCTGGTGCTCCTGCAAAAAGGTACTTTGGTGCTTCACTTGGCATTTCCCAAGAGAATACAAAGGAAATAGTTTCCTTGTACCTTTGAGGGAGAGCCAACACTAATTTCTAAATGGACTTTTTTTCAGTAATCTCCCCTGTGCCTCAGTATATGCTAAAATATTGTGCTGACCTGGGTAGCTTCACCTAAAATTTTCCTCCTGTGTTCTCAGGTGGGTAATTTGATGAAAGTTCACCCTTAATACTAAGAAAAATAGACCCGAGGCAGATATTTTTCCACTGGGGAGCAGCAGCACTTATAGGCGCTTGGTCAACCCTCATTTCTGTCTCCCAACAAACTCTTTTCAGCTGACAGTCCTCATGTCAATATCTGTATTCCTAATTTGTATTAGCACTTGAAGGCACTTGTTTCGTTGCATCTTCCTCTGGGAACTGATGGTACTGGACTGATGATGTGTTTTACTTATACCCAGTGTATGTGCAGGTTAGATGGAGATAATTAATTTGTCTAGTCTGTTTTCTGATGTTGCGTTTACCAGCCCTCAGCTGAGTACTCTTCCCAAAGACAGCCTCTTGCTTTCCATGGGATACTTTTCTTCAATAATTTATGTAATCATTAGAACTAATTCCCTCCAGCCTTTTCTCTCTCTTGTCTTACTTCCATTGCGTTACTTGTAATTATAGTCCTGGTTTGAAGGAGAGGTGGGGAAGAAAGGCTGTTTCTTTCTGTGACTACAACATAGCGATTGCAAGAGGAACTGGGAAGAGTATAGTGGGAAGGGATCAGTCTGTCCTTAGGTCATTGTCTCTGGGTGTGAGCAGAAGCTGCTATTAGTCACTCAGGCACAGCAATTGACAACGTGCTTCATGGGAATTTGTGAAGTGCAAGGCAGCTCTGTGGGAGAGCAGCACATCTTTTGCTGCTCCCTGAGCTTTGGTTGGCAGATGTGGTGTGTAACAAAGTCATGCTTCACTTTTTTAGGCAACCAGAGTGCTTGCGATGTGGAGCCCTTGGGTCTGCCTGGGGCACTTAGAAAAGAGTGATAATTCAGTTGTTGAGGTCATCTAGAGGGAAGAGGAGGTTTTAAAGACAAGGGAGGACACCTTGTGATGGACAGCCAGATCCTTAACCTGAAGCATTCGAGTGTGGTAGGACTGACAGTGACTTACGCTTGGTTTTCTGCATCTGGAGGAGTTCATGTTACTGATAGTACATAAGACTTTGGTATAGCAGGGCAGTTGCTAATTACTGTCTAAATAAGCCTTTCAACATTACATTGTGGGTTTGGCTGCTGAACTTTACTTCCACCTGCTAAGATATTAGCATGGGGGATGGTCCCAAGGCGCTGAAAAGGTGGGATGAAAATATAGAGAAAGCCTGTCTTTTTTCAGTCTATCTGGCCTGACTTAAGCTAATAAAACAACACAAGCCTGGGGGTAGAGCAGCTGTGTGCTGAAGATATAAGTCGACTCAGTCCATCATGGCCACATGGTTTAATAGGCCTATGTGAAATCCCTGGGTCAGAGGCCAGCCACCATGCCCATCTTTGTCACATCTCGGTGATGTGTATCCTGGCAGGTTTTTCTTTTTGTTCACTCCCCAGCATGGAAAGAACCATCTGCCGCTGTTGGCTTTCAGAACAATTTAGAAAAATACCAATTTCCCTTTGTTGTGAGAGGAGGGGGGGTACATGGGACAGAAGGGAGAAGGAGACCCTGACCTAAAACCAAGCCAGTATTTGCAGAGGTTTTAGAATAGCTTGTATTGTGTTTCCTACTCCCCAAGGAAGGGTTGTCCTCTTTCTTCTTTTCTCTTTGATTCGATTCCCTGCCACTCTGTGAGCAAGTCAGAAGCTGCAGCTGCCGCTGTCAGCTGGGAAGGGAGTCCCCTTGTTTAAAACCCATGTGTTAATCCCTGGTTAGAAAAAGTCTGAGTGTTTTATGCTCTCCTTAAAGTCCCCTTTGCTTGCCTGCAGCTTCACTGCCTGTCCACAGTCTTGTCTTGTATGAAAACACTGATATTCACCCCAAAGAAACTCGGCAAGGAGCACAGGTAGGATAAAGGTCTGTAAATAAATAGACCCAAAGACTGTACAAAGCAACCAAATCTAGTTTTTGAGAGTGGGGAAGGAGTTGTAAAGGATGTCAGCTGTCTGGGGGGAAATTATGGGAGGCTTCAGGAGTAAGGGAAACCATTTTTGTTGTGGCTGCTGGACACCAGATAGGTAGATATGTTTGCTCACGGTGGTTGGGCTTTGTTCCCAAGGAAAAGCCAGCAGCCCAGTGGGTGAGGAATTTAAACAGTGAGGTAAGGAGAAAGAAGGTTTTGGGGTCTACCAGACTGAGATGGACATGCAGGCAGCACTGCAGAGGGTCTATTGAGTGAATTGGAGACCTGAGGGACTCGGGGACTTTATCATCAGGTGTGACGATGTTACAATGTTGACGGGTGAAGGCAAAGGGTGGCCTGAGATTGAAAGAGTAGAGAAGGAAATAGTTTTGATATTGACCACAGCTTTTTCCCAAAAAATACTCTTTTGTCTTTCCTAGTGGAACAAGAACATTAATCACCACAGAGATAGGGAGAAAAGAGTTAGATGATGGATGGTATGGACAGAAAATTGAAGGCAGTGTCTTGTAACTATCGTGTCTGAATACTACCAAAGAGCAGAGGTTTTCAGCCCTTTCCTAAGGTACTCCCCGGTTCGCAAGCAGGAAATTGAGGCAGAGAGTGTCTCGCCAAGGGCCACAGGAGAAGGCACCCCACCTTCTGCTGCTCCAGCTGCAGCAGAGCTCCCTGGACCCACCCCCCTGGCTTGGTGCAGTTGTCAATCATCTCCCACAAACACACAGCTCTTCCCAGCCACTGGCTGCAAGAAACAACTGGGGTCCCTGTGGGTCTTCCCTGCCACCCTTTCCCCAGTGTGGTGGTAGGGCAGAGCAGCAATGCCCATCCACCATGGCATCCCATGTCATGGGGTGGGCTGGCATGTGCTCCTTCCCAGCAGATAACCCATGATTTCTGCTCACCATTTTGGGTGGCAGGATGGAGCCGGCAGCGGCTGGCTGTCCTCTGCCCTGCCTCAGACCCTTCCCCGCTGTGGCGCCTCGTTAATAAAAAGGAGTAATTTGGAGCTTTCCCTCCATCCTGTCTGGTGTGAGGCCATTTGTGTGCCGGAGGAGGAGGGGCACATCCAGCACTGGCGGGGTTGGCAGTGGGGGAGAGAGGGAGGGAAAAGTCTTTTGTTTGTTCAAGTAATTCAGGCCTCAGATGTTTACCAAAAAAAAAGTGCAAAAGCCAAAAAAGCTTGATCAACACTGCTAAAGGTGTGCTTCAGCCACATAAAAATATCTCAACAGCACAGGGAGCAAAGCGCACCAAAGGGTGGATTTAAGCATTTTGGTTTTCTTTCTTAGGTTTGTCAGGAGAGATGAGAAACATAAAGAAAAAAAAAAGTATGAAAAACCTCCGAAGTAAAATTCGTTTCTGCTCTTCACTGAGATCTCTGCATCCTGGCGCTGTGTTCAGTTGTGAAGGAGCAAAGCATGGTCTCAAGTTTGCATCAGTTCCTGGGTGTTGCTGCTGGGTGTTTGCTTTGTGTTTGCTCTGCTTAATCGGGCTGACGTGAAGCACAGGGGAGTTGCTGAGGGTTGCAGCTAATGAATTTTGCTTCTGCTTTATATGCACTAGCACATGGCCTTTGGAGTCAAGAATTTTTATTTCATGTGCACTAACACATTGCCTTTGGTGTTGAGATCGCAGCTCTCCTATGCCTTTCAGTTCCCCATCATTTTTTTTTAAATAAGGATGGAAAATCAAAGGAAAAATGTGACAAACATTCTTCTTTTCCTTTAGGTTCATAAAAATCAACTTTAAACCTTGCCGAGGGGCCTAAACTAAGTTGAAAGTGTCTGCTCAGTGATGGGTGGGCTTGGCAGTTGAAACCCTTGTGTTTCAACTGTGTGAAAGTTGTAGAAAAATGCACATGGGATAGGCAGAATTTAATTTTTTTTTTTTTAAGTTAGAGAATAGAGTAACGGTGTGAAAGAATGAATTAGTTATGGCAAATCTTATTAGTGTCCATTGTAAGCAGAGAAGCAGAGACATATGGGAGCACTTGCAAAATTATTCCTTGTTTATTCAGCTTTGTAACCGAAGCAAATTTTTTTGCATAGTGTCATTTATTTGGCAAGTGGAGGGGTGTGGAAGGTGTGTGTATATGGAGTGAAAAGGGGGGAAGGGGGAACACAGTATTGGTATTCCATTAAAACTGATGCTTGGTGCTTTGTTTGTCAGGTTTTGGCAAGGCTTTTTGCTTTGAAAGCCATTCAGAGAGGATCGGAGCAGATGGCAGGGAGATCCTGTTTGTGTTATTTTTGGACATTCCCATTGAAAGTCTCAGATTGTTGTCCTTTTTCTCCCCTTCCCCCATTCACGTATGCTTTTCTTCCTTCCTTCCTTTCCCCTTTCTTTCTTGAGAACTTTTTCTTTTTGTAAAGCATATATTGTTAATAATACAACATCACCTAAAAGCAGGGTGTGTTTCTGATGAATCAAGCTGTGGATATCATACTTCTGTCTGCCTAGATTTGGAAAAAGTTGCAAGGGGCACTGTCTCCTCCTGAAGTGGTATGAGCAATGTTTGGAGGGTGAGTTGGGTAGGGAAGGGAAGTCACACTTCCATTTTGTTGGGTTCAGCTCAGCGGCAGCACATTTCTCCAGTGTATCAGCAGCTGTATTAAGCCCAGGCACAAGTTTAGATTGAGGTTCTCTGATAAAACAAGTTCGGTGACTTGTATGACACATGCTCATGACCTCCATCCTTACTAAGCCCCTGTGGTGGAGAGGACTGGGTGTAGAAAGACTGGAAAACTGAACTATGCCCTGGCTCTTCATGGTGGTCTTCCCATGTCAGTGGTGAGATTCATTGGTCTTAGGCAGCCTGGAAGGCTTTTATTCTGCCATCATCCGCACCCAGATTATGCTGGGAAGGGAGGAATTCATTGTCCGCATTCCTCATATAAGCAGTTTTCCCAAGCAGTAATTTAGCTTCATGTAACAGCACTGGAAACGTCTGCAGTGCTTCTCATGTGGAAGTCTTCACTGAAGCCCTTCACAACCTTTGTGCAGGCAATCCAGCAAAACTGAGTGCAGTCCAATCAGTTAAAGCACTTAACTAGCCCAGGTCTATCAGCGAGGACGTGCACACAAAAAGATGGGAGGTCTTGGCTGCAGTCGGTATCCAAAAGTTTAGGTGATTCACCCGAAGCTCATCCAGGTGATTAAACCTCTTAAACTAAGCTGGAAATCTCAAGGAAACAAGCTTTCTCATGCTTGTTCTCTCAGTGGTTATCCCCAGCTAGAAACATTGGCTGATATTAGAGGTGGTTTTGCACAGAGAAATGGTCTATAAGGACATTAAGCTTTGGCCCAGAAAAGTGGGCAATGAATTTTACAGACTTTAGCATTACTATTCTAACCCTTTAAGTCAGTCCAGTGCAGGTTTTGTTTGAGTTTGAGGTGATGATTCATGTTGGTTTTTAGATTGCTTGAAACTGTATACCCACATCCTCAATTATTTTCTTTTTCATTGCTGCGCTGAGGGAACCCACTTCAGAAACTATCATTTCATTCTTAATTGAATGAAAGCTCAGAAGTCTTTCACTTGCATTGTAACACCTGAGTTTCAATGCTGTAGCTGCAAGAGAGATCTGCTCAGATGGTAATGGGTGACCAGGGGAGTGTGAAGTAGTATCGCTTGAGGTGCACTTTGCAGGCTAGAATAAGCCATGGAGGGGAAAAAATAAAACCCAAGTCTCACCTTCCTCTTGCTGTTATCTCTTGCTAGACAATGAACATCGTCTTGGCAGGATTTTTGCTCTACAGTGCTGACTTTTATGCCTGCCTTATTAAAGTTTGGCAGCTCTTTCTTGTTACCTACTGGACGAGCCTTCTGCTTGGAGGACCTTCCCCTGCTCCTGGGGCAGCATGGCTGCTCTGCCCGCTGAGGGTTTCCCTTAGAGAGCTTCCAGCAGTAAGGGCTTTCCTGGTCTGGCACATTGAGAAAGGAGCCAAGCAACAGTCTCAGCCTAGACAAAAGGCAAACTCGACCTACTATTTATGTAGTTACTTAAACATGATTTAACCTAAATAATGCACAGTGCGACTTGGTCAGGGGAGAGGGGGGAAGGGGAAGAGAGGGGCTTGTTTCTAATGAGCCAGGAGACAGCACAATTAATTACATATGAAGGACAGATAACAGACAGCAAACTGTCTACAGTAGAGAGAAACAAAATACCAATGCGAACAATTAAAACGTCCACGTGATGGAAGGGTCAGCGGTTTCTCATACAGTGGGCGGCTGGGCATGGCCCCAGGAGAGCCACAATGGATGCTTGGCTGAGCTGCCAGCTTGTGAGGGGGAAGGCAGGGCAGGCACGGGCTTTCGGGATCCTCTGCCATCAAAGTTGAGCAGGCACTTCTAAGGCTGACAGGCTGCGCTCTGGGCATTATTTTCATCACATACGTTTGTGACAGTGGAACCGTTGGCTACTAATCTCAGCGACACGTGAAATGGAGAGGAGAGTGGCTGAGGCAGGAGAAAAAGAGCAAAGGGTCCATGGGGGATTGGATACCTGCCTTAGGATGCCACCAGCCATGCAGAGGAGGGATGAGATGTTGGAGG
>NW_010417429.1:36179-36720 GCF_000710305.1 Buceros rhinoceros silvestris | reverse complement strand
GATGAGAGTTTGGGGGCCTTTTTTCCTTTTTTTTTTTTTTTTTTTTTTAAAAAAAAAAAGGTGTTAATTTTCCTCATCATCTTTCAGATTTGGTATCACAAATCCCAGATGCTGGTATATCAAATTCTTTGAGGAGCATGGTCAGAGATTCGCATCCTCTCTGCTTCCCCCCAGAACTGCAATATTGGAGTCTGGCATAAGTTATCCCCCCACCCCCGACTCCTTTCATCCTCCCTGCCAGGCCAGCCCTCAGTCAGCTCTTGGCTGTAAAGATTTGAAGGTAAAGGTCGATGGATTAGCCTAGGGAAGGGCCAAAGGTTAAATGAGCGGGGCTAGCAGCATGCAAAGGGCTGCGATTGAAATATTTGCAGTATGCTGACAGGCAGCAGAATAGAGGCAGACAAGTGGCAAATTCCTGTTTTCTCCTCTAATTGAGAAAATATTTTGAGTGGTATTCAGGCAGGCTGCAAATTGAGACTCTGAGAAAGTCAGCCAGCTGGGGAAGGGAAGGAGGAGAGGACTTCAGTGAAAAAACCATTCC
>NW_010417429.1:34968-36093 GCF_000710305.1 Buceros rhinoceros silvestris | reverse complement strand
CTAAACCTGTTTCCAAAAACTTTGCACTTAGGCTCGTGGAAATCCCTGGAGCCTCGTGCTTGTATTTTACTCAGTCATTTTCCCCATGAAACTGTCAAAATATTCCCCCTCTGAGCTCAAAATATCTCCCGAGCAGAATATGACCCATTCCTGGTGTTTTTGTGGCCACAGAAGTCTTGCTTTGCAAATCTGGCTTTTTACATGGAGGTGCTATCAGGAAAAATCTGGGTGTTGTGAGGAGCCAGCTATCATTGGCTGGTCAGGAGATGAATGGGCTGTTCCAGTGCATGATGCAGGTGACGGCTGATTGTGTGTCAATAAAACATAACAACTACTCAATCCTTGAATATGTCCACTTGTGGCATGGGTAATACTCAGCTGCATTTCCAGCCCGACTGATGTGTGATGCCTGCACGTCCAGGCACGGCTGTTACAGTCATTGCGAAAGTGAAGGGAAGCTGTTTGCCTGCTGCATCACAGGTCAGCTGCTCTGAGTCCTGCCTCAACCTGGCCCCCAGCATCCCTGGCTTGCTCCAGGACATGGGCAGGAGGCTCTGGTGGCATTTGAGAGAAGGACATTCCAGCCTGATGTGGCCAAAAGCAACTAACTGGCCTTTCACATCCTGACATCTTCCTCCAAGGGATGATTTAATCTTGCACATCCTCTCTTCCCTAAGCCTTCTGCCTTCCCCAAATGCTCTCACTGAAGCTAATAATATATTGAGCAGGTTTCAATTAGTGTAATTTCCTTCTTACTTAGAAATCTGTGGTTAGTTAAGGAGCTGGGGAGAAAAAAAAGGAAAAAGGAGCAGTTCCTTGAGCCAAAAAGCAGCACGAGGGTCAGCAAAGTTTACATTTGCTTCTACATGCTCAAGTCATAAAACTTGGAGACGGGCTTATAAAACACTTTCTGGAGAATGCCATAGCTGCAGTGGAGGAAGGTTTTGGCAGGGGTATATCCTATTTGTGGCCAGCAAGTTGTGTTGCATTTGGGTCCTTGAAGTCTTTATGTGCTCCTTAAAGATACCCAAGAGGCAGTTGGAAGCTTTTTTTATCATCAGTATGGGCTTGGTTAAAGCTTCATAATTCATCAGCAGGTCCAAAAGTTTGCTGTTAAGCCAAGGG
>NW_010417429.1:29634-34875 GCF_000710305.1 Buceros rhinoceros silvestris | reverse complement strand
AAAGAGTGCTTGCCTTGCTCTGTGGGTCATCTTCAAGTGAGGCATGCTGAGGTCTGCCAGGGTTCCATTCTGCTGCCCTTGCTTTACAGCTGACCCTGGAAAGTGAGTGACAGTGCTGGGGCAATACTCCTGCTCCCAGAACAAGCCAAGAGACAACTCTTTTCCAGCTGTGTGGCCGTGAAATGGCTGGTGTGTTGGTTGCTTGGTGCTGCAGATTTGTGCCTTGATTCAGAAGTGCTTTATTAGGAGCCCTGTGATGGGAGCAAGCAGCACAGTCACCGCTTTACAGTGGGGAAACTGAGGCACTAACATGCCTCTCTCTGCCTATTGCTCTGTATCAGCATGAGCTGAAAGTGAAGCCCCTGGCTCACTCAGTCACCAAACCATCCTCCTGCCTTTAAATCATGGATCTGTCTTGACCTTCCCGTACCCTCCTCAGTCTCTGCCTGGGCTGCACAAGTGAGAACAAAGTGACACTTGTTTGCCTCGTCCAAAGAGCTCACTCAAGCAGGTGATTATCTTGCCTCCTTTTTCAGACCCAAAACAAAGTGTGGAAAGTGTTGTCCTGGGATGTAAAACATCCCGTGTGTTCCCTCGGGACTGGATTTTTTTCTCTCTGAGTGCAAGTGGCACTGAAAGAAAAAGAGGTCAAAATTTCAGGATACAGGGGATAATTCCCAGGTGTTGAAATTAGGAGAAAGATGTGAGCACTTGTCCTCTGTGCTGCTATAGGGCAGGGAGCATGGGAGCTTTAAGAGTTCTAGCTGCAATCACTAAAGAGCTGATCCTTCATTTATAACCCTGCCAGAAAAAACTGAGCAGGAGGATGAAAAGTCAATCAAAATCAGTTAAAAACTCCTCATTGTTTATTTGGCTTGGGGATGTTGAGAGGCCAGCGGATCTGAGACCAACTTGCAGCAAAGACCATGGTTTTCAGCTGTGAACCCCTGTTCAACTCCAGAAGGGAATTTTCTCCCTTCAGAAGGGAGGTTTGGGTTTTTTTTTTTCTGCGAGGGAGGTTTGGTTTTATTTAATCATTACTATTCTCAGCACATATGCTGCATCACATTTACATGAAGGTTTGAGGCTTAAACTCCCAAGGGGTTTGGACCTCAAAACCCAGGGGCATCCAGTATGCAAGCCAAGGAAGTGGAAACATGGATTTTGTGCTTAAAATGAAAATATGAAGCCATTAAACTTCCTGTTTTCACCTCCTCTCTGCAAATAAGTGCTATGACAGTACACACCATCCTTTATAATGAAGTTCCTAGGGTATACAAAGAATTTTGAACCCAAAAGTGATATTTAAGTGTCATTCGATTTTATGCCTGCTCTGGTTTTGAGTCAAAATGGGAGAAATACAAAAAGATCTTGAGTCAGTGATGTTTTGGGGTTTTGTTTGAATCTGAAGCCCCAAAAATGAAAGGGGAGGGGAGTGAGTCATGAAATATAAACTGAAACTAAAAAGCAGGCTTGAAGAAGAGAAGCCTAAGAGAAACAAAAACTCTGAGCTTTCCTGGGCTGTCTTCAGCTGCAGTGATGTGAAGTCTGAGCTCACCCCAGAGTGGGAATTTTTTTCACGTAACAGAAGGAGAAGAGCTTTCCTCAGGAAACTGATGATTCTGGTCATTTCGAAAGTTTCAGTCTGTTAAAAAGTACTCATAATATCAACTTCTTGTAATAGAGCTTTTTTTGGAGGGAGAGCCAGGCCGCTTTGGTTATCAGTTTTCAAGGGAAACTGAGGCTCAGAGCTGTAACCTGAGTTGCCACAGATTGTTCATACATGACAATGCTGCTTAAATTCCAAGATTTCCGGGCTAGTGCTCTATCCTTTAGGCCATAATGTTTCTCCAGGGTTGGCTACTACGTTGCTCAGGTCTTTATGTTGAGAAGAACCAGCTTCAGACAAGAAGTTTAGAAATTCACCCTGTTCACAAAGCAAATTTATTTATTTTATTTCCTCCCCTCATGTGGTTTCTGATTCTCAGCAGCTCATTTCTTTGGAAGAGGTTTAAAGAGTCTCCTGCTAGCCCCATGACACAGAGTTTCAGCAAAGAAGTGGCTGAAAACAAGTCTGGGTAAATGTCTTGTTTAGGTGTTTGTAATCTGACTCAGCAGCCCAAACCTTGATTTTTATCTTCTCAGATGAGTGGGTGGGAGGGGTGGGTGATAAGAGTTCAAAGCAAGGCAGTTACTAGCATCTGGGGAGGGATGGTATTTTACAGTAAGGGCTGTCACCACTGTGACATTATCGGTTCAGTTGCTTGCCCCATTGCTGTAACACGTTGTGATCAGGATAGTGGCTCAATTCATTCACGTTTTCTATGGGACTCTTGGCTTTTTTGGAATATTTTAGGAATTGTATACATACTTCATTCTTCCTCCATTCACCTGGTTTGTAACACCTCAGGAAATTGCAATGAGTGAGCTTAGGTGAAAGTGAACATCAAATGTTAAAAAGATGGTGAAGTGACAGGCAGGAGTAGAAGAAAAGAAGTTTGGTAAAGTTTGAAAAGTTTGCTTATTAAGATCTCCCTCAGACTTCGAAAATAAAGTTGTCCTTGTCTTCCCCAAAATGTAATTCTTTCATCAAAGAACAATAACGTGCAGAAATTAGAGTGTTTTTCAGGATTCAGACATCCACAGGAAAATCTACATTGCCTCTGGGGAATTTAAATAAAAATAAACATGCCTGGCTTTGGCCACGTTTGGCTAGATAGGAGAGATTGTTGGTCTTTTTTAAATTTTGTTTTTTAAACTGACACCATTATTAAACCAGGTCCAAACATATAAAACATAACATTAATATAAACATTCAAATTCCTCCCATTGGCTTGATTTAGGCTTTAGAAACTCCAGGCAGACTAGGGAGGAGGCTGGCTCTGACAGGCAGGAACTGTGGCTGCCGCCACGCTGCCCTGTCCCCGCTGCTCTGTCTGAGCTGTCCCCAGTCTCTGCTGGGAATTAAGAGGCTTTCACTCATGCTTTGTCTCCTCTGCCAAAAAGCAGTCTGCCTGGCCAGCTGCTGACTATTGCCTCACACTCACCAATGACTTGCCTATTTCCACTCTGATTCCTGTAATTTTAGGTCCAGCTCTTGCAGCAGCATGAAGGCATAGGCTTAGGTCCAATCTTAAATGGTGGGTTTGTGGCCCACTGTGACTCAAAGCTGTGGAGTTTTTTTGAATTTCCAACCCCAGTGCTAAAACAGCTCATACAGGGAGCTGGGGAAGACAAATTACCTTAAAGCACCCCTGAGGGTGAGAACCTAATGAGCAGCACCAGCTGAGACAAGGATTATGGCCATGCACAAACACCCATCTTCTTCATGGCTGGGAGATGTGAAACTCTCAGGATGAAGTGGCTCAGGTCTTCAGGCTGCTCCCACATCTTTGACTCTTCATACTATTGATGTGGGTGTGCTTCCTTGGCCAATGGGCAGCTACATGATGCAGCAATAGTCGTCTCTGACTGTGTTCCCGCTCTTACAAGCATGGTTAGGCGTGATATGGCACTGCTCCCCTTCGGGGGCAACAAAAGTCCTCTGGCTCTTGTGAGGTCTCAAAGGACAAACACAACCCCTTGAGTTTCACTACTAGTGGTCTTGTACCTGCTGGAGTTTGAATTATGTGGATCTTGATGGATCCAGTATGCCTGAATTAGTCCAGTATTTGGATGGGAGAGCTATTGAAGGCCTTAGATTCTATTGGCATAGATCAAGGAGTCATGGTTGAACACCTAAGGTATGTTAAGACTGCAGATTGCTGGTTTTAAAAACTTCTCTCAGGCTCATTGGAAAAGTCCTACAATGAAATGATACCCTTAAACACGGGAGGAGGGAAATAATCACAGAGCATTAAAGGTACTTTATGAATACAAAAACCTTGCAGAGGTAAAGCAAGTAAAGGACCCCAAAATTTCTCAGTGTAGTCATGAGACAACAGTGTCTTTCCTTCGCCCAACGTGCAGATGCAAGTATTTTGGAATCTCACTACAGAAGTGGAAATGCAAAATGATGTGTATCTGGAGTGGCTTGGTGCTCAAAAGCCCCAAACCAGACATCTGAAAGAGGGTACCTGCTGCTGCTTGACCTGCTTGCAGATGCCATCCTGAGAATGGGCACATCAGGGGTTCTCCTGGGTCTTTTGCTGTCAGCTGCAAAATGGGGAGCATCCTCATTCTCTTCACAGGATGAATTGGTTGCTTTTGTGGGAAGCTGAGACCCCAGGGGTGCATGCAGTGTTCAGGAGTCAGCTTGGATGCATTAGCTCCGTGCTGGTTGCTCCCAGCTCCCACATATCAAAATAAAACCACAAAAACCCCAACCCCTCTCCCTTCCCTGTTTTCCATACTGCACCCCCTTGCCATTGACTTTATTGCAGTTCAGTTTTGTCCCTAACTGGGGAATTCTGATTTAATGGTGTATCGGACAGATTGCACTCAACACCATTCCCCTTTCCTTCCATCCTATTTCCATAGAAGAATGTAAGATGATCTTTAGCAAGTCTCCTTTTAATTAAAAGAAAACCCAAATGGAGGAATTGAGTTCTGGCTCGGTGTGCTTTTCTGCTCGCTGGAACCTCTTCCCATTGTAGTAACATCAAATGAAAAGACTGGGGAACTTGACCTGGCAGGTGTCAACTCTTGGGAATACAGATGTTCAGCTGTAGGAAATATCTCTGTTGCACGGTGCCGTGGAAGCAATCAGGTAGAGGATAATGGATGGGCTGCAGTAAGATGGGAGGGAATGGCTCCATGGAGGTGCTTCCTGGTGAGATCGTAAACCACGAGAGCGGAGTGTGGATAGGAGGGTGATGTCAGCTGAAACCTGTGGTGGAATTCATCTGCTCGCAGAGGGCTTCTCTCTGGCTGTTGTTGCTGTTGCTGGATTTAATGGTTCCCGAAAGTGGAGGTCCCTCTGCAGAGTCACTGCAAGAGCATCAAAGTCGGAAACACTGACGTGTTTCGGTTTTAGGCAAACTTGTGGTTTCTGTTTCCACTATCACAAAGTATTTTACATTCACAAAGCATTTCTTCCTCTCCAAATGCTGGATTTAATGGTTCCCGAAAGTGGAGGTCCCTCTGCAGAGTCACTGCAAGAGCATCAAAGTCGGAAACACTGACGTGTTTCGGTTTTAGGCAAACTTGTGGTTTCTGTTTCCACTATCACAAAGTATTTTACATTCACAAAGCATTTCTTCCTCTCCAAAGGCTGCAAGTGGGCCGCTTGGATGGGGAAAG
>NW_010417429.1:26050-29511 GCF_000710305.1 Buceros rhinoceros silvestris | reverse complement strand
GAAAGAGTTGTTCCCATTCCTTACTAGGGACAAGCCCAATTGCTGCAAAAGTCAATGCAGACATTTGTTTCGGGACACCCATTACCACATTTTGCATGTTGCATACCTACAGATGCATTTGTGGAAAATTGGAGAGCCTAAGACAGGACACACTGATTTTGCTCAGTGGTTGCAAACAGAGGAAAGATCATGTGTGCAAACATCCAATCTGTTCAATTTTTCTCTGCTGTGGAGTCAGGCTGCAATGGGAAATCATAAGCATGAATCAGAAGGTACTTTCTTCAGGCAGGATCATCTCTGTTTGTGGAGGAGTCAGGCACATGGCTAATGGAAAGGTTCTTTCACTAATGGTCTGTGCAGCAAAACCTTTCTTTATGGGAAGCATCTGTGGCTTCTCTGGGCCTGCATGCAAACCCTGCTGCCTCTGAAAGAGGAGGTCTGCTCTTCCTCCCTAGCTTCCTCTCCCCACAGGGGATTCCCCACCATGATCTCATGGGTCTCTAATGGTAATTATCGTTGCCTCATGGCTCAGCAGTGTCCGCCTTGAGATGAACCAGCCATATGACTTTTGATACCTACCTCACTGCAAGGCACATGTTTTCCTGCACATGCTTCTGTGCTACAGAAGCACTCTGCAGGCAAACGTGAGCCAAATTCTACTCCCAATTCTTGGAGGTAAAAGACATGCAGAACTGGTTAAAAGGGCTGGAGCTCAATTAAAGTCCTTACTGCCATGTGCACCAGCCTTTGCACATGTGGGCAATGTCTCACTGCAAAAAAGAACATAAGAAAGAAAAAACCGTAAAAGGTATTGAAAAAGTTTTCATTCTGCTGTGTAAGTGCCTTAGCAGTTGTCATTTTTAGAAAATTATATTTCAAGTTACTCTTTTTCTTTTTTTTAATCTTGAAGTTTTCATTTCAACTGGAAAAACAAATATAACTTCTTTTATTCCCACAGCTTTGCTCCCAGACTTTCTCCCCATCCTAGCACAAATGTTTAGTGATGATGAGGAGGAGCCATGCAGTTTCCTGAGCTAATATCCTGGTTTGAGCTAGAAGAGGACCAGTTCTCCATTCAGGGATCTCCCTTGCCAGCTCAGTCTCTGCTCAGTCACGGCACTGGCTGGAGTTAACGGCAGATTTCGGCAGACAGTGGCTGCTCCTGGCAGTGACAGCGCTGGATGGTCCCAGTCACTGCCAGGGGCTGGGGTGCAGAAAGGCTCTGGCTGACCCTTGCTGCTGGGCAGACCAAGGTCACTGCTCCATCCTGTGTCCCACGGTGGGGGGCAGGAAGGGAGAGGTCACAGCTGCAGGGAGGAGCGGACAGGCCAGGTGACCCCGCACTGACCAGCCAGGTGTTCCAGCCCATAGACTTCATCTTCGGTATCGAGCTGAGGGAGCACAAGGGTCAAGTTTTCTTCTGCAATGGCCGGTGTCTGAGGAGGACTCTGCCTGTTCATCCTTCCATCCCAATCCCTGCATCCCTGAATCCAGCTCCAGAATCCAGCTCCTGAATCTGCTTCCCATCTGCTGCTAAGACCATCCTGGGGCTTCCCCAGTGCCTACCCCACCATCAATGGTGACCATGATGTAATTGTCATCAGGGGTGTTGGGTTCGATATTGGGTTTTTCTATATTTGTATATATTTATTTTACTGTTATTGTTTCTGTTAGAGCAGATTTAGTTTTATTTTCCAGTTCATAAATCTCTCTCCCTTATTTGCTTCCCTTTCCAAAAGGGAGAAGAATTAGTAGAGAGCATCTGTCATTCCTCTAGTGGCTGGGCCAGACTTAATCCTTGACAGATACCCTCTTAACTTTTTACTTAAAGAAAAATCTCTGTGCTCAGCATCTTGCAGGGCTGAAAACTTGTCTGTATTTAGAGAACCACAGTGGAAACAACGAGGTGTTTAGGGAACATTTTGTTTTTCCTATTCTGTTTATTTCTTCATTTTTATTTCTGTTTTTTTTTTCTTCTTCTTCTTTCCCCGCGTTTTGCAGAGTCAGGAGCTTCAGAATGTAGTGTACATCAAAACCAGGGCAGACCTGCAACTTGCCCCACACCCAGTCACATCTCTCCTTCCTCTTCTGCCTGTGTGGCTGTATTAAAAAAATGATGTGATTTGGAAAGTTAAGGAAAACCTCAGCCCACAGGCACATTTGTAGTGCTCTGAAGAATCTGGGGGACTTTCTCCAGCCTGGTTCAGGAGATGAGGATCTCCCTTTGCCTCCTCTGGCTGGAGTTTTCTTGGTGGGAAGCTCCTTGCTGGATTGTTGTTCTTCCTTGCCAGGGGAGCAGCACATGAGCTGATCTCTCTGCACAGGTTAAGTAAACAGGACTGTGTTTGGGTTAATTGTCACTGGTTCTGCTGCTCTCCATTACCAATCTATCTGGGATCCTGGCCAAGGAGCAGATGCGAGAGACAGCATCACCACCTCCCTCCTTGTCCTCATTGTGTCTGGCTTTATCCTTCTTCTTCTTCTCCCCCTGCCCCTTTTTCTTTCTTTCTTCCTTTTTTTTTTCCCCCTCCCTTTGGCTGAGCAAATAGGCCAGATGGCAATGAGGGGAACAGACAACAAGTGAGCCATGGCATATGGGCAGCTTGTTTAATTTCGACTCCTGTTGGGAAGTAGCTTGCAGGGAGATAAGTTACAAAAGCAGAAGAGGAGGAGGAGTGTGTGTTGGAGGGGAGGGGCAGAAGGAAGGGGACACCCTTTTTAGGATGAAGCAGCCAGCTGAGGGAGTCTGGGGTGCAGGAGACCGAAGCTCTTGCCACATTCCTGAGACAAAGCCGGTAAATTAGCTGTTTCCGTGTCAGTTTGTGCAGGAAGTCTTGTTGGCTGCACACAGAAAGGAAAGATGGAGATGTCTGTCCTCAAATAAGGAGGAGGAGGATGACACGTCTCTGATTTGCACCTCACCCACCCTCCTCCAGACAAGCTCCATCCAGTCTTAGGAGCTGGGATGCGGAGGCATTTGTGCAGCTGCAGAAGAGGAATCATGTTGCCCAAGATTATTTTTATCTGTGCATGTGATCGTGTATGTTTTGCTCATACTTCACTATGGGTATCAATGTTAGATTGTCCACTCTAGAAAAGGCATCACTTTTTAAGTTTCATTACAAAACTAAATAAAAAGAGAATGAAAAGCAGCTTAGTAATAACATGTTTTACAGATACTCCCCTTTCCCCTTCCTTTCCCGTTTGGCATTCATTTTTCGCTCTTATGTTTTTGGGTGGATTTTCTTTTTTTTTTTTAGTTATTCAATATGCTAGCTATCAACTTCTTGGTATCTGTTAATATCATTCATGCCTTTTGGATTTTGCTGACTGAGGCCAAAGTCGCTCTTGCCTTAAATACGTCTCAATGATTTAGGAACAAAATTAGGGTTAATTGCACTGAATGATGTATACATGAACCTTCCTGACTTCATTTTGTTGAACTGGGACTTTGGGAAAGA
>NW_010417429.1:10821-25938 GCF_000710305.1 Buceros rhinoceros silvestris | reverse complement strand
GTGAAAGAGTGAGGAGGGGTAGGTGTACTTTTTAAAATTTTATATATGTGTTGATCTTGCATCAGAATTTCATTGGAATGTAGTCAAAATTGCATAAACAATTTAGAAATTTGAGATGTTTTATTCCCATGGTGATTGATGAGATTGGGGTTCCTTGGTACAGGCTTTCATCTTCTTCACCCCAGAAACATTTTAAAAAATCTCTTATTTTGTTCACCATCATCCAAATTTTTTTCCTTCTCTTTGATGAGAGTGAGCATGGACTCCCAATACAGTCATCACCCACGTGGATGATTTGGAGCCCTGTGAATATTATCAGCATCCTGACTGGCAAGGTGGGCCTCCAGTTCAATGCAGTGGATGGGATTCAGCTGTGAGCTGCACACTTGTGCTTGGCAGGGTGGGAAAATTCTACAAACCAATTAGCTCTGGAAATCTTGATGTGGTAGGATGTAGATCTTGGACTGTGTTTGCACTCTACACCCGCACAAAGAACTTTTTATATGGCGTTAATTCTGTAAAGAAGTTTTTATTCACCAGAGAGTCTGCAGAGAAATGATTATGCATTGCTGGCTTGGTGGAGCAGAATTTTAACTTCCAGCTCAGGCATTCCTCCACTGATTAGTTTTAACATGAAATAGAAGCACAAGTCTGTGATTTATTGGTGAAATATTTAAGATAGATTGTTAAATTATTCAACTAGTAGAGTTTAAAACAGGCAAGCAAGGAAGCAAAAAAAACAAAACAAAAAAAAAAGGGCAGCTTATCCAAATAAGAGCTATTTTCCTGAATTTGAAAAACGTGTGTTTATACTCACTAGATATCTGAAAAAATGAGTGCTATTTCACTGTAAAACCCCCATATTTTAAAACGAAAGATTTCAACCTCATTACCCTCTCGGTAAACTTACTCTTGACTCTTTCTCCATCTGATACTTGCAGACTCTGTTTTTCATCTGCGGTCCTAGGAACAGTTGTAGCCCTCCACCATTTTCTACCACTCATCCAACACATCCTGGGCTTTAATCCAGCCTGGCTTCAATTTTCCACTTTTTACAGATGTTAACTGAGAAGCTTTTGGTCTTAATGTTAGTAAACCAGAGAGGCACTTCTTGGTCTTCTTGCCTGGCATTTGAGTATCACCTTGTCTTGCCTTGGACTTGGAGCTGATCTTCCATCCTATGTTGTCCTAGAGGAAAAGCTTGTGGAATCTGCTATACTCGCCTTTGCCCAGTTGCCCTCTGGCATCTGTATAACATTATCACAAGGTAAAAATAGAGCTGTCTTCTCAGAGGAGGAGATAGGATCATGTTTATGGCCTCTAAAGAGCTGCTGTGATAATGTAGACTAGTAAAAGGTGCGAAAAGCATGAAGTTTTTTTCTGTGGAATCTCAATGCTAAATTCACCGACTTTTGAGAATAAACCTGTTGGAATTGCTGTGTCCTAATACTTTCAGTTTCTGTGCACCTATTCCTCGAAATCCGAGAGGAGTTACTGGCTCCCACATCTGTATCTGTTCCGAATGTAAGATCAGTGTAACACTGTAAAAACAAAGGTGACTGGACTTTGATACATCTTCAGTGAAAATGCATGAGAAATGTGCATCAAAATCCACAGACACCTTTGAAAAATTCAGCCCTTTCTCTTCATCTACTCCCATTTCAGCACAAAAAAGAAGCATTTTTCAAGTCTGACCTCCTCCAGTGAGAGATCTGTCTTGGGCTGTGCAGCTGAGGAGGAGAAAATTTGCAAGGTCTGACTCTTTCAAACATGTGGCAGCTGAAAAGAAGATAATTAGGACAGTCAAATCCAAACAGTTCTTTTGCAAATGGTATTTATCTTTGGTTTTGTATGTGTGTGTCTATATTCTGCTTCTCCACCTGCCTTCAAAGGGAAGCTGATAAAAAGGATTTGCTTGGCCTTTTTGTTGCTGTATGGGGAAGGCTGCCGCTTGCGTGCGGTGCTACAAGACAGAAACTACCCCAGCGGGGGCAATCCTACCCAGAGTGGGCAACTAGTGGGAGCTAAGCACTTCATTTTTTTCCCCTCCAATTTGTGTTTTTTTGTTGTACTATGGAACCAGGTCCTTTATGGCATGTAGGACCGGGCAAGGTTTTATGGAGCAATCAACTCCAGCAGCAGGAGTGGCAATTGCATAATGCTGCTGCCTTTTGTAATAGATTTTGTATGTGTGAGAGCTGAAAGTATGGCCAGGAGGAAAGGGAATGTGAAATGCTGAGGCTTTTTTTTTTCCTTGGAAAGAGCCTGTCTGAGTTCCTTTATGTTTTTCAGACTCAGGGATGAGAGCGAGAGTGCGTATGTGCGAGGGCGTGTGCGCGTCGGTGCCCATACAGTTGCTCAAGTGGGAAAAATCTCAGTTTGTGGTTCACACAGGAGGAATTTCTGATGGAGACAACAGTGCTAAGCAGAAAGGCACATCCTGATCTCTAGCAAGTGAGGGGCACGCTCGCACACACACGCACACACACACACACACATACTCTCCGGGCGCTCCACATAATACGTGTAAAGCGCTGCCCTTTAATGAACGTAACCTATGGCGGCGGGGATGCAGCCGGCCAGACCTCGCCATTAATAAACTGGGAACATTCTTCTCCTTTTTAGTCCCTTTCAATGCCAGCCCTGCGGTTTGATCTCCCTTGAATGCTGCTCCCCCTCATTTGGGGCTCCAATTCTGAGAAGATTTGGAGCATTGTTTGAGGTTGCAGGATGTCGGATTGATTTCGAAGCTTTTGTATTGACTCCGGGCTCCTGAATGAAGCTGTCATGTGTGTCTGTGGTTGGCTAGCAGGCTGTCCGGCTGCAAGCTGTGCCTTCCTTTGTTGTTTAGGCCTCATTGAGCTGAGGGAAGAGGCTCATTTCAGGGTGATTTACCACCACCCAAACACCAGCTGTCTGTTGTACTGCCGCTTGCCTCCACCTTGGATTCAGTTCTCATTTCCCTTCATTTCCCCCCTTCTTCTCTCCCACTCTACCACTGTAGAGGCACTTGGGCACCAGTTCTTCAAGACATGTGGATCACCCTGACAGAACAGAATAAAAATCACAAACATTGAATATGTTGTTCTTCCCAACTTCACTTATGCACCCATGGGGTAATTTTTAGGGTTCACTGTTGCAGTGCTAAACAAGTGTTTTCTTCTCAGTGAAAAACTGAACTATGGCCCTAGTGGAAAAAAAAAAAATCTTAATAAGCACACCATTTTCCTCTTGGCTAGATACTAAGTAGCCCATAGTGAAAAACAGTAATGATTTTGTTTAAAAATAACTACTAAGCTCAGTGGCAGGACATCAGACTGAATTGCACAGTCTTCCTGGTGCAGGATGCTGGGAGAGGTGGCTGCAAATGTGCTCTCCGGTCCTGGAAATGGTGAAATATTTGGATGGATGGAGAAGAAGTCAGAGAAAGACAGCATTGCCTCCCTACACATTTATCATTCCTGAGCAGGCACAGTTGCTGTGTTTATATCAATAGTACGCTGCAGAGCTATTTTGCTGATGTAAAACACGAGAGGAAGAAAAGGGAAGAGGCTGCAAAGCGTTGCTCAGCTTGGCTTCACAAAGCTCCTTCAGAAAAGTACTTCTCCATGAAAAGCCAGACTGCTTCAGCAGCTGAAATGCTGATAAAAACCTTGGAAAACCCACCCTGGAATCCATGCTTTTCCCCAGGTTACAATGGGCCAAGGCTCAGTTATCCTTTAGCTACCTCATGTTTTCATCAGTTGGTGGGAGAAATTTTGAGGGTATTGCAAGGCAGGAGAGATAGAGAGAGCATGAACAGTTGAAAGCCAGGGCCAGGCTTGGCCAGTGAGACCTTCCAGAGGCCAAGCGGAGACAGGCTGCGCCAGATCCTCGGGGGTGAGGCTACTGCCAGTATTTTTGTTGGCTGTTGTTCAAAACAAAGGAAGGCTGGTGGGAACCAAGCAGGTCAGAGCCCAGCTGGACCTGTCAGCAGCTGCAAGGTGAATGGCATGGTGCTGCTAAGAGTGGCTCATCTCGCAAGCTGATCTTTCCAACTTGGGAGAGCGGGAGGAAGACAGGATCCTTCAATTAATCCTAGCCAGCTCCTCTGGAGCACAGAGGCTTGCCCGTCCATGGAGGCTCACCCATGCCATGGTCTGACTCCTTTAAAAGGCGCTGGCAGCAAAGTGTGGGACCACTCTGTACAAGGTGGCAAAGCCAGGGCTTGCTGCCGGCTGACAGTGACAATTTGTGTGAGCCCCTGCACCTCACCCTGGAGCCACTGGCGTGAAGCGAGTTGTGACTGGCCTTCATTTGACTTCTGGATGATGCAGTTTGGTGTTTCTGTACCACAGGCTCTTAAAACTGGCAACAGATCAGCTCTTGTCAAGCGTGCAGCTGAGGTAATTAAGCCCATTACTATTATTATTACTATTTTTCTTCTTCTTCTGCAAACTTTGGCCAGCTGCTGGAGCCTGTAGTGCAAGGAGGAAGGTGAGGCCAGCGAGATTCTCTATAATGGGACATTTTTGCTTTGCTCCTCAGTGCTCACTGAGGAGCCTTCTTGCCTTGGGAGGCAAGGGAAGGGTCTTGTCTCATGAGGGGTGGGAGCCAGTAGAAGGCAAAGCAAGCTCCTCCATTGGAAATCCTTGTGTCTTCTAAACAAGAGCATTATCACATCAAGAGCAGGCAGCAAAGAGTCTTTTAGTAATAGTACATCTCTCAGCTTTCAAGATCACCATGCTCCTGCCCAATCCTGCTATTAAGATGCCATAAAACATGGAAATCATGCTCCATGTATTAAGATGGAACTTCTGTAGTACCCAGTAAGATAAGGCTCCTCTCTTAGGAGGAGGCAGTGTTCTCCTCTCCTTTCCCTGTAAGCATCAAGAGCTGCTGGATGAAGGAAGGGAGGATGTATTAGGAGGCAACAACCACGGCAGAATAGCCCCAGAGAGGTGTTTCAATTTCTTAACAAACTCCTTGGGCACTAGAAACTGTAAAACAGCACACAGATAAACAAACAAAAACTCACTGACCCCTAGCACCCTGGAGGGCTCTGTTTCAGATCGCTGAATAAAAGCTGAAGTTGCATATGCATGTTTAATGTAACACAAGGCGTGTGCTGCGGAAAAGCATGCTTTCTTCTAATCTGGTTCCAGACAGAAGCATCCAAACAGAAGCCCCTTTCCCTATTCCCAGCGAACTGTTTGGTGTGTGCGAGGAAACCCCTGAATGACAAGGCCTCCATCTGCTCTTGAACGGAGTTGCGACTGGCTGCAAATGTTGTCCATATGCTTTTTTTTTTTTGCCTTTCAACTTAGCTGCCTAATGTTAGACACCTATCTCCAAATTAAGCATCTGCTTATAATAAACCTTCCTTAAAAAAAAAAAAAAAGGTAGAGGTATAGATAATTCAGGCAATGAGCTATATGAGAGGTGCATCTGTAGCTAGAAAAAGAGATGGGATTATTTGTCCAATGCATTGCTTTTGTTCGGTTTTTTTAGGGAATGTAAGAGCCCCTAGTCTTTCTTTCCCTGCTCATTCTTGTACAGTCAGAGAACAAGTCAAAACTATCAAGTTTTTGAGTTCATATTCCCCCTCTGCTCTTGATTGTCTGGGTGATTATGGGCAACATCTTTCAATTTTTCTCTGCTAAGTAAAGCCAGTGACACTTCCATCCAGACAAGAGAACACAACCGTGGTTTGCAAAGAGCTTCAGGTTGCATGACAGCATATCCTAGAAACCAGAGAAAGGTCTAAAAATGGGCCTTTTCCTTGGTTTGTGGTGTAAAAAGTGCCGGAGCATCGTTTTAAAATGTGGTGACTGCAGTGGAAACTGGGACAAGCTGACTATCAGCAAGTCATGTATGGATCCAGCTTCCTACACAGAGGTGTATGTTGTTGCTCTAGGCACCCCAAGACGTCCTGAATTTCCATCAGCTGTCTGTTAGGAAATGTTCAGGTCTCTCTTAGGTCCTTTTGTATCTCTAACTTCTCTCACATACTGTGGGGTGTCTACAAATTCTTCTTTGTTTAGACAGACAATTGTCTCCTAGTGCCTCAGTTTTCCATCTCTAACAAAGTAGTTTAATAAAATTGTTTAAAATTTTAGTTTAGTAACTTGTTTCTTTCTGGGGAATAGCTTTTGAATTTAAGAGTTTGGAGACCAGTTGTTGAAGGATGTTATAGTAATGAGGCAAGAGCAAAATACCTTTGATAGATGGGAATCAGAGGCAGAGGATGCCAGTTGGAAGCAGTACTCTGAAAATCTCAAATTTTGACAGGCTGCAATCAGCTATCTAAACACTGGGCATTTTGGTTAGTTATCAAATGTAGGTACAGCCTTTTCATTGTCTTTTTTTTTCTCCAGTGTCTTTTATGAAAAGAGGAGAAAAGATAATTTTTGCTCATTATCTAACCTTATTGGGACTTGTGAGATGCTGGGTTCACCATGTAAGAAATCTCACCACACCTGGAAGGTTGCAGGTGCTTCTGAGGTGACCAGAGGTTTATCTGCCTGTCTGTAATTCCCACCACCAAAGGTCATCTCCATGCTGTGCCCTCACACTGAGCAATGGCTGCAATTCTTTTAATCATGCCCTCTCCCTTCCTCATCATTTAGGGCAGAGCTCTTCCACTTGGCTAAACTCATTAACCGCTTTAACGTTGAAGTCTCCTTTTCCATATAAAATCATCCAGCTGAAATCTCATTGGTTCAGACTTGTGACTCTCCATGGATGCACATGAACAGATTCTCCCTCTGTTGCCCAGCAGATGCTTGGAGTGTTTATTTTTCAGCTGTGGACAGCAGCAGTTTGAAAAGGCGGTGTCTTTATGTGTGTTTATGTGAAAGCAAGTAATTGGGTTTGTACACACTCAACTGTCTCTACTACTGTTTGAGCTCAAGGAACACTTTTGACCAAACCTGGAATCCCAGCCCCTTTCTGCGGTAGTGTTTTATCAAGATATCCAGGCCTGATAAACTCCAAAAACACTTCAGTGAGGAAACAAAGAGACTCAAATAACCCCCAGAAGAGGACCACAGTAACGTGAGGGACCTTGCTGCTCAAATCACACTCTGTCAGTCTGATGGGTTGTCAATGAAAACAAGGTGTTTACACTAAGCTTATTTCCCAAACTGTTGGTTGTAGGCAAAAGGAGGGTGGGGAGACTCTGTTTCTTTTGGCTTCAGCATGTTATCTGTGTCACAGGGTCTGAGCCAACAGTGCTGGGTGAGGGTGGGCAGTTGAATTCCTGGCGAAGTCTTGTCAGTTGTTATATGGACAAGTTGTCCTGAGTAGGGCAAATCACACCTGTAGACTTTATTTCACCAGATCTAGCTACAGTGGAGGCAATTAAGCACTAACATGGTTAGAGTGAACAGAAACGCTGGTGTATGAGCTTTACCTCAAGTCACTCCAGTTTGATAATTGTACTCTCTGAGCATGATAGACTTGGTCCTGTTCATATATGTGTATGAAAATATTTGGTTAAAATAATCTGTTCCTTTTCAGCTTGGCTTGCCCGTATTCTCACTGTGTTTTTCTATACGTCTTGTCTTCCTTCTGCCCCTGTCTATGTGACATCCCTGATGCTGTGATATTGGCCTTTGGGAAAGTGTCCTTGGGAGCTTGGGAACTAATCGTCTGAGAAAGGGTATCCCCTGACGATATAGGATAAGCCCTTTCTTACCCTGTTCCTGGTCATAACTACAAGACTCTTGGTCTTTAGTGGTGCAGACTGTGCTGATGTCTTTCTTTCTTTCTCTCTTACAGGGAAAAGGCATTGGGGATGCAAAACTGCTCATGAGTTGTGGCTGCAGAAAAGGGAAAAATGCTCAAGTGAAAGACTCAGATCAGGTCAGTCAATATGTACCTTAACCTTGGGGGTGGTGGGGGCGGGGTGGGGGGAAGAATGTGTTAACATCTGATTGATTTTTAACTGTGCTGCAGCGTATCAGGGTTCCTGGACACGTAATCCTTGGCATGGCTGACAATGATACAACATTAATGTTTTTGTATTTGCTATTTGTAGAAAAACCCTCAAGCAAGATCAGGGATTCATTGCACTAAGAGCTGTTAATGGCCTGACTTATTCCCATCTGGTTTATTTATTCATTAATTCTGTTTCTTTATAAAAATCCACTCCAGGCAATGCCTTTCTTACAGAATATTGGACTTCCTTGCTGGATAAATGCATGCAACCTTTGGTCTCGTACTGCAGCTGCCTGGATGGGCAATGGTTACAGAGAAACATGCCATTTGTTGCATGCTTTTGTTCTGAAGTGACACCACCACAAGAACATTCTTTATTGAGGTTCCTCATGACAGACATATAAAAACTTGTTCACAAACTGATGGCCAGGTTTCAATATTCATTACTTGGAATGAATGGACCCTTATTCTAAAATTGGTCAAACTGATGTCAGTGGAACCACTTGTAGCATTCAGTAATTGAAGTGAGGTGGACTGAGCTCTGATCGACAGTCAGCTGGTGGTCTCTTCCTCTCCTACCATTTTGCACTTATTCAAACTAGCCAAATTTGCCCCTTTTCAGTTTTCAGTGATTGTGGTCTTCCAGCTTTGTAGCTAAAAAAGTAGCTAAAAGAAGTTTGAAACCAGAGATCATTCTTTCCAAAGATGAAACAAAATTTGATTTGAGCAGGAATATTTTATAATTATTGGGTCATTCCATGTTAAATGTGGTAGAGTGAATCAGTTGATCTCAAATATCAAATATCAAATGCTCTGTAATATACCTTGTGAACAACCTGTGACCAGGTATAGACCTGAAGCAGGTTCAGTGTCCACAAAGCTCCAGGAAATCTCAATAACGTACTGATGGAAAAAGACATGAATTCTCAGGAGGAAAAACGTTCTTCATTTTCAACATGCTTGTTCATCAACCCTAATTAAAAACAGAGTCTCTAAACCTTGTTTTGTTCCTGTCTGAGAAGGTCTGAGAACAGATCTATCTATGCTGTGGGGGGCTCTGTTGTAAGAAACACTGGTCACACTTACAAATGCTTTGTAGGATTGAGTCTTTCACTGCTGTTGGCTTTTTTTTTCTTTGATTAGTATTTTCAAAATAATGAATTCATTGTCATGAGCTATACTGTCACTTCACCATCGAGACAAGGATTCATACTACTTTTTCCATTCTCTCAAATACAAGATTAATTTTATCATGTTGAGATTCCAACATATCAGGAGAAAATTAATTTAGAAATTAAACACTTTTACCAATTTTAATCTTTTGTATTTTGATATACTCTGGTGGAATCATTCTTGATTTACAACAGATCTGGAGTGGTGTCAGACTGCTTGTAGTAGAGATTAAAAATAGAATGAGAACATCTTGATTGCAGAGAGGTTTTGCAAAACACTGTCTCTAACAAACCCTTACTGTTGGACCAAAAACTCATTGATGGCAATACTTGATTTACAGAGTAGTCAATAGTTTTCGAAGGGGGAAAAAAAAATCACATTCTCTTTCATGTTTTCTGGGACAGTTATAAATTATTCTTTGCATTTGGTTACTTCCTGAAATCTGATTTTTGATGTCTAGTGATGTGTTTGCCATCTCAATAATTCTTTCTTGTTGTACCAGCATGAACTGTTCGGCAAGTTCTTGCTCCGGAGGCTGTTAAGTTCATTCGTTGTGCCCTGACAGGGTCTTGTCAGTGTTTCAGGGGACAGGAAGGTGGCTGGGGAGGAAACAAGTACAGGAGGGTGGGTGGCAGTGTGGAACATTTGTCTGTGAATGCAGGACCTCACTCAGCTTATAAATTATCCCCTGGGCCTTGTAGATAAACACAGACCTCTGTGGTGACATCGGCTGGGAAAGGCAAACACTTGCCGATCATTGTAGGGTAATCCTTCAGGACTCTAACTGCCAGAAAACCAAGGAAGCATTATTTTCAGAACAGCTTGTTTCACTTTGTGAAGGGGAAAAACACTGCACTAGATTTAGTTTTGTTTGAGGAGCCTTATTCCCTCCTCCTGCACCCTGTCTCAGATTTTAAAGATTTACCTTCATTATAGTTTTGGGGAGCTTTTTCTTTCTTATATTTCAATCTTGCTTCATGTTTTCCTGTGATGCGTCTGTAAAGTTTTGTGAAAATGCAACTTAGTTTCCGTTTTCATGAATGAATCCATAAATAGATATGTGGGTTTTATGCTATTAACTATTTAAAAATTTGGAACAAATCAGCTACACTTTTGGCTGAATTTCTGTGAAAGGTGATGCTTTGCAAAGATTTTTTTTTTTCATTCTTTTAAGACAATTCAGAAACTTGTAAAAATCCTAGACACATTGCCCCAGCAGTGAAAATCTCCACCTGAATCAAATCATGACCCCATTGCTCAAGACTTAATTTATTGGCATTTCTCCAGTATGCCTCTAGAAGAGAAGGCCCCTTATCCTCCTTGATCTCCTTCTCTGAGTCTGGCATCCAAAATACTATGTATCTCCATGGTATTTTTCATGGTGCAAGACATCAGTGTGTAAATTCTGGCTCTGTCACTGTTGAGGGCAGAAGTCCAAACAGGTTTGTGTGGGGCTGGGATTTCACAACAGTCACAAGGAACCCAACCTTCATTTTGGATTTGCACCAGAGCAGGAGAGGGACTGGTAGTCTGTGTTGTGTGACCTCCCACTCCAAATCAAACACTACAAGATGAGGTGGAAGGCTAAACAGTGCAATATAAATCCCACGAAAGCTTTGAAAACCTCAAAGGGAATAGAGCAGAGTTCACTGAAGAACTGGAGAACCATCCTTCATGGATGGTGTTGATGAAGCTTTGGGTCGGTAAAGAAGCATGACTGAGGGGAGTCCCAAAATAGGGCTACCTCTTGGCAGCAAAATCCCTGTGTCGTCAGCTGCCACTGGCACTGTTGCCAGTTGTTTGTGTGCTTTGTGGGAGTGAAATCCATCTGTGCTCCAAGGCCCAGAACCAAGTCTCTGCACCACAAACTTCCTACTGTAATTGTAATGTACATATATGATCTTCAGAGTGGTTATTAGTTTCCCGGTAATTTATGCCTACCCACAAATTATCATACTGTTGCTTATTATTTGAGGTGCATTGCATAAGAATGGCAATCCTGGACTAGTCCTTGTGCTAAGTCGTATACTAACATAAAGCAGGACAGGTGGTTCCCAGGGAGCAATTTCAGTTGTGTACTTTCAGGGGAAAGCAAAATGTCATTTATAAACAGGAGAAAAATATGTAGGTAGACAAATAATGTGCATATTAGAGGTATCTATAAAGTTAAAGACCAAAAGTAGCAGAGAGCTCTGTATTCTCAGCACATTCAGCTCTGCCTTCTCAGGATTTAATTTTATAGCTCTAGTTTTAATTTAGTTCTATTTCTCCCGAAAGGTAAGTGGCTCATCAATGTTTAACTGCTCTTACCATTTTATTTTATTCTTTTTTTCTCTTTGCTTAACTTTTCTGGTGGCTGGTGCGAACTCAAGCGTTACTGAGAAGTCAGATCCTCCTGTCCTTCCATGTGTTTGTTTTTGGTTTTAATATGACAAATGTCTGCCTCGTCTGGAAACGGTATCCATGCGGCAGAGTAATTATTTAGTGAATGGTGGATCCAGTTCATGTTGGCAAGGATCAGATTAATCGTTATTAATCATGACCCCTCCGACAGTAACCTCATCCCTTGCCTAAGTGCTGCTCTTTATTAAGAAGTAATAGCTATTAGGGAATGGCTGGGCCACTGCTCTCATTGCACCAGCACAGGGCTCAGGCCTTCTGGCAGGAGGCAGAGGAACTCTGTTCAAAATTAAAAATAGATTCACATGGTCCATGTTCCAGAAATGAAGTAGGCGGTTTTCTCCGTGGACTTCTTCAGCCTCATCTGAGTGTCCTCCTTTCCCCTGAAGCCTCCCAAGATTTTGCCTCTTTCCAAAGGTTGAATTCAGTGTTGCGGATGAAATAATCTCTCTGATGCTTTTTTATTTGTCTGTTCGATTTTCTTTTTTAAACTTAGGAAGATCCCAGTTTAACTTAATGCATGTACAGTCCTTACAAAAATAAAATTTTAAGGTCTATTCTAGTAGTTGTAGAAGATTACAATAGCTGGCAAGACTGCAGAGGAGCTTAGCTCTCTCGGACTCCAGATTCCAAAGCAACTACCTTTTTTGAGGATTTATGGGTTCCCTGAAGAAACGCTGTGCTGTTGAGGTGAGGTGTGCAGAACTGTTCACCTCATGCACAAAGATGTGAGAAGTTCAGCTTCTCTTTACAGGTCACTGGACTGGGGATTGCAGGCCTGTATATACGTATCTCAAAATGTATTTCCTTTTCATTTGTGCTACCAGAGATCTGCCGAGAGTAGACAGTAGTTTGATTCATAATTATTCTTATTTTCCTAGCAGTACAGGTGTTGACAGTTCTATCAATGGATGCCATCATTATTTCAGCAAAAGTACATAACTACTGGGTTGAATCCAGTCTCCTCAATCCCCCTGCCCACCAAAATCTACTTTAATTACTTTCAAAAATGTTTTCATTGCCTGCATGGAAATCCAGGACAAAATCCTTTAGAAGAGAACAAGGGAAGGAAAAATGTCTTTTGTCTCCGTTTAGCTTTTCGATACCTGGAGGGTAGCAGTAGAAACTTAGAGCAAACCTGCCATGCTCTTTTGATCTCTGCCAAAGTAGTTGTGGGAGTAACATTGTTTAATGGTTGAAGGCATTTACCAAAGAATAAAAGCACCAGCGAAGACAAAGGGACCAATACAAATTATCTGGTAAACCACTGTCAAATTTTACGTGCTCAGGGCTACTGGTAATTTCCTGTCTTAAAAAAAAACAGGGAGGGGAGTTTGGAGGGGAGGGAAGGAGGGTAAAAAGTTTAGAAATAAACCCACCTCTTTAAATAGCTAACTAGCCTGGCCTGAACTGTGTTGAAGCTAAGTTCCTTTGGCAGCCAGCACTGTGGTATCTGTTGAAGGTGTAGCAGAGGGCTAAGATGAGGTTTCGACAAATCTGCCTTAGCTTCACTGGCTTTCCCTTGTATTCTTCCACTTGTCAGCAAGAAATGCACTGAAGCACGAAATGAGGGAGTGCAAAGGCTCCCGCACTCCATCTCAGCAAGGCTGGATCACACCCCTGCAGTTAATGTTTCCCTCCACTAAAAGAGTAATAAAAATAAATGAAAGCATTGGCTGACTTGGAAATGCATGGGTGGAAGAAAGCAGGAGCAGTTAATTGGGGAAGTGAAGGCACGCTCTCCACCATCTCCTGCTCCCAGTTTATGGCAGATTTTGAATCTCTGCTTGAAAAAATCACTGAATTCTGCACAGGTTATAAAAAGATAAAACAAGAAGTAAAATGCACAGAGACAGGATGTTAAATGTCTGAGGTGTCAGGGCAGTAAAGCATCCTTTAAAATATTTTATTAATTGAATAAAGCGGGCTAGGTGATTGTACAAGGAATATGGAAACTCTCCTAGATCATCCAGTCCTTTGAGATCTCAGGGAGATCTTACAAATAGCACCACTGATAAACACATCCCTTTTGGGACTGGAACCTATTAAAAGCAAAATTTGTCACTCTCTCATTATGTTCGTCCCATCAATTAAGCTTTTGCTTTCCAAAATACTCATTCATATAATACTCCTGCACCTTGTTCCTGCTGCTGAATGCTTCCTCCCTCCATGACACGAGTGTTTGTCTCAGCAAGGAGGATCACCTTTGCCTTTCCATTGCCCACCACAATTTTCTAGCTAATGGTGATGCTGTAGGGGGAAAACAATTCCACTCAGTGAAACAAAATGCTGTAGAAAATTTAATCTCTGAAAACTTTTTGTAAGCTGAAAATTTTTTCCTGTCAGAGGAATCGGACTGGGGACAAGAGGTATTTGAATGAGAGACTCACCAGAGTCTCTCATGAGAGACTTAGTGCCTTTTCTCCCAATTTCATACAGCAGTTGTTCTTTGGTAATTTCAGAATCTAGAGCTAATCATCTGTGTTCCAGGTGGTTGGGAAAGCTTTTTGGTTTCATTCATCTGTTGTGTGGAATTAAGCAGTTGTGAAATAGAAGTTGGGTGGACAAGTCCTCATTCTTTGGATTTATGTCAGTTTTGGAGGGATGATATTATGAAAGAAACTTCCGAAGTATAAGCCTCTGAACAAAAGAGATTGAGGTTATGGGCGTCCTTTGCAAGTTCAGCTGTAATAAGTTTGTATTGAAGTGGGTTACACCTCCCTTCATACAATGCCATTGGTAAGCTGACATTTCTAATGACTGTTTATAATCATCTGTTTCCTTTTCTCACTCATTTTATGAAAGTCTTGTACTCACTTCGAGAGTTTCCTGCCTTGTGTTCTCCTCTTACAGTTCATATTAATTTCAAAATGGGTTGGGCTTCCTGTGAAGTCTAGCACAGCGAAGATTGAAGTTCCATAGAGCCTTTCCTTTCTGCAGGAAAGGGGGACCAAAAACCTCACAGTGCCCTTTTTTTGCAGGAAAAGCTTTAGAAATGGCAGTCAGCAAATTGCATTTTTTCCCTTTTGAGGCAGTTCTGAATGCATGCTTTAACATGGTGCTCTGCCCTTGTTCAAGATGTAAAACTTAGAGCTCTGACGTTTTTCTTGATGATCCCATGGCACTTTTCCTCCTAAGTTGGAGCGTGCAAGTCCTGGTGATGATGTTTTGTCCAGGCTCTCATTCAGGATAAGCATTTTGCCAACTTGACTTGACCCTGCACCTTCAGTGGGACACATTAATCTTCATTTCCTGCCCTAAATTGCTGTGTACTGCCACTTTGCATTGATGGGTTCTTTGTTCTACCTTGGAGGTAGGTTTATTTCAGTAGTGGATGAAGGGAAATTGTACGGTTTTGGAAAGCAATTTCAGAGCCCTCTGAATGAAAAGTGCTTCACACATGAAAAAATTAGTGTTATCAATTGCCATCATCGGCCTCAAATCCTGAGTTTGAAAGGGTCATTTATACTCCTCAAAGGCAAACACGCAACAGCATGCTGAAAGAGAACTAAAGCAGCCAAAGAAAATGCTGTCTCATGTCATTTCAGGCTCTGCAATCCCAGGGAGCATCAATAACTATTTTGTTGTTTTCACTGATCTCTCTACACATAGAGGGGGAAAGAG
>NW_010417429.1:0-10770 GCF_000710305.1 Buceros rhinoceros silvestris | reverse complement strand
ACTGATCTCTCTCCACATAGAGGGGTAAAGAGTTGGAAGAGAAAAGCTGCAATGCTGAGCCACTCCAAGCTGCCCCATGCTCTCCATGTTAGCAGCTTACCTGCTGCAAGGAGATTCAACTAGGACAGGGACAACATGCAGATGACTGAGGAAAAGGCATCGGTGAAGATTTGGACTTGTCCATTTGATTATGATAAAGTTAAGACCAACTTTCCCCATTGTTCTCCGGCATTCCGGCTGCATTTGCTGCCTTTTCCACTCTGTCTTGTTCCCGTTTCCCTTTAGCAGATGCCAACGTGTGAAGACACCATGGCAGGGTCAGTATCAGTTAACCACCTTTTAGATGGCAGATGCCACGTGAATCCAGATCCCATTTACTGTGAGGTTCACACTAAGTGAACGGCCTGCTCAGAGCTGCTGAAAGCTGTGAGGTGCAAGGAAAGTGCAAAGGCTTTGTGGAGGGTGGCAGATGGAGAGAAGGACCTGCTCATTGGTTGGAGTGTTGTGCTTGCAACTTTGTGGAGCGCTTCACGCCTATCGACATGGGTGCAAAATGCCAACCAAGCAGAATGGTGGCAGTTTGCACCCTCCTTTTACTCACATTGTACCAGAGTCAGTGTCAAGACAAGATGAAATTCAGGTCCTAAATCTCAGCAGGTCATCTGTCTGGAAATATACCTGATACAGTTCTGCATTCAGCAAATATTCAGTCATGACATTGTTTATTAACGGAAAATGTATTCAGTTGAATTTTCCAGCATCTCAAGCAAGGGCTCTTCCTGATTTTCTCATGGGATCCTGTCCTGTTGTTGGGTTCACTGTGCTGATAGGAACATTTTTGTGTTGCTCCAGCTAAAGATAAAGAGTCTTTTGTTCTTTATATCCATCTACTCTTTGCTATGTCCCACTTCATTAACTTCTTGTTCGTGTATATGAGTCTGCTTTGGTGGGAGACAGTAGAAGCCTAAGAAACGTGTGCATCTTGGGTTTAAAGTTTTCTTATATAGGTCAAAATCAGTTTTTAAAAAACTAGCTCCTGGAAACCACTCAGAAAGCTCTGTCAAATAAAACCGTAACCAAAGTGGTCTTTGTAGAAGAAAAAACATCCCTCGTGCAGGGGAGAAATCATTCAAGTTATAGTTTAAACGTCTTTATAGCAGGTGGAAGAAGAAGTGGTTCATTGTCTATGGAGTCAGCTCACCCTTCAGAGACACTGGTTCAGTCCCTCAGTCTCCCACAGGTTTCCTACACAACGAGGCATGTGATTTAATTCCCGCAAGACCTCTGCTCTCTTTGTAAAGCAGTGAAAGCAGCATGGATACCCTTCATGTTAAAGACTGGGGAGTACTTGGATGTAAGTGTGATGTAGGCCTTCCAGAGGCAGGTTAATACCAGCTCGAAATATAGCAGAGCTCCTCCTAGCATCCCGACAGAGGGATGTTTTATTCTTTTTTTATGTTTTATCTTAAAAAGAATGAGACAAAAATCTGATCTAAAGTAGGAAAGAAATGAAAGAAAAAGCCGTATGGTTTGCTGCAGGACTAAATCCCCTCTTCAGCTGGTTCCAGCCTGGAGAATATATTCACAGCTGGGTTATAAACCCTCAAAACCAGACAACATAACCTTAACTAACACAACATTACTAAGACTTTACTGTAATGGGATCATTCTGCTATGGCTCGTGGGCACATTTTAAATGTCATCAGTTCAGTCTACAACTGGAGGCTGTTAAGTGTGAAACCATTTTAGCAACTGCATCTTACATGCAGGAATGATCAAATATTAATTGCTTTTCCTTTGTTGAGAAAAAATAGGGAGAGGAAAATGAAAAGCCGCAGGAAACTTCATTGTCCTTCCACAGGTAGTGAAGTTCGTTTTTGGAGAGCAGCAGGATCAGACTGGCAGCTGAGTATTGGTGTAGACGGCCCGGAAATCGGCTTCTCCAACACTGATCTGTTCTACAAACTTAGCCAAGTTATTTCACCTTAGTTTTCCTTCTTGGTCTTAACGCTTCAAGGATGTGAATTACTTGACAGAGTATTTATTTCATTCCATCGTTGGAATAGTTTAAACTTTATCTGCACGATACTGAGACTAAGCAAATAGAGAAAAACTGTGAGGGATGAGGCCCTGTGTTTGGCCCCACCAAAGATGCCCATCATGACTCTTCTGGTAGCTGATATCAAGCCCTTTATAAAGAGCTCAAAAAGTTTTGCAACTGAGTGGGAATCAAGATTACCTTACACCAAAGCCAGGGACAGAAAGGATATTAATATTAATTTTCCCAACTCTATATCCTTCTCAATACATCTTGGGCTGCCTGGTCTTTTACCTTGTCATGGTGCAGGCATGGGAAAACACGTGATGCTGAAGTGGAAAATCTTCCATTTGCATATGTATTGTGTTGTCTACAGGTTTTTGGGACAAGACTTGGGTAAGTGTCCCGAGACTGCCTGAGTACCCATGTAAACAGGATGGCAAGGAGATTCTAGCCACTTTCCCTAACTCTCTGTTCCCTGGTGCCACAGGACCACATGTGTTGTAGGTTTTTTGCAGGGCACTCCTAAGTTTTGACTTTAGAAGACTGACTGATGTGTTGCTGAGGCATCCATACCTCCCTCCACCAGGTGTGCCAGGAATGGAGGCTTTGAGCTGAAACACAGCTATCTTCATAAAGAAGTCAATTGAAATATCTCTCTCAACATCCACCCTACAGGTCAACAGTTGTATTTGGAAAACAAGGGAATGATTCCTGATGAATAACAGCCTGCAAAAGCTCTTATATTCTCTTTTTGTCATTATCAAACTGTGCTGAAGAGGCCACAAAGCAAAGAAACTCTCAAGTTTCTTTTTTGGGAAGCTGCTAGGATGAAGACAGGGCATTTCAAAATCAATACTGAAGTTTGTATTCCAAAGAGCAAATGAGAGAGTCATTATAAGCTGCTTTACTTCTCATCTCTAATTCCCCATATTCATAACGTAAGCCCTGTCACTTGAATTTATCCTCTGTGGCCTGTAGTGACACCAGGAAATGTCCTTCTTTTTAGTTCTGTGACCAAAAAAAAAATAACAACGCTGCAGGGTAGGATCATATTCCCACAGAAGTTTAGGTCTTAAGTGTTTCATGTTGGGCACCAGATTTTGCTGTCTTCTCACTCTCCCATTTGTCCCCCCACACCCCTCTGCTGTTACACATCAATCATCCTCTTTCCTAGAGGCTAGGATACAAACAGTGTAATCCCGGAGAGAAAGGACACTGATACAGCCAATCCTGCACATGACTGTTGCTCTGTCCCTGGAGATGCTATCGCTAAATCTAACAATAGGCTTTTGCTGATGGAAATGTTTCAGCTAGACTGGAGAAAGCAATGGGGACAGTAATCTAAGAACTCAGCTTTGCCTTCAGTGGTTGATCTGTTGTATCTGCATCCACTTCTCCTATTTTAATTGGCTTTCTAAACCAAAACTTTCTAAACTTTCATTTATTACTTCCTGGTTTGTCTTACCTTGGCACTTACAGCATCATAAATACAGTTTCCTCACTGGCAATATTTTTAATTATGACCTGGAAATGAACCTTAGGCCTGACTCAGCCAAGCCAACTGAACTATTCATAACACAGAAAGGATTGGTGTTAACTTTGACTTTAAAATAAGGAAGGCTTCTTTTATAGCCTGCTTTTTGGGCAAAATACCACAAGCTCATATGCTATGCTATGCTATTAAGCATTCTTCTAAGAGATTCTTGAGTTTGTTGGGGTGTTTAAGTTTGGAAGTCAGAAATGTGTTTAGAGGAGGTGGTGTTACTCACCTCCAGAAAAATCCCACAGCAGTACCTTCAGGATAAGCTGATGATCAAAGGTTGACTTCCAGCAAGCCCAGACAGCAACAGCTTGTTCCAGCAGCACCATCCCCCTGCTCCTGTGTTTACTGAACCAGGCTTGAGATCACATGATATTCTGCTGGTAAGTTTGGGAATGAACTGTGGTGGGAAGCCAGTACTTTCTCTCATCTGCTAAGCCCCTTTTAAACCCCACTATTATTTTTCCTAACTCCCTTCTGGAGTTTGAATTACACTGCAGTGAACACGGCACACGTGAGTAAGAGCTTAAGGTCTTGTTCGCTTGGGTGGTCCCATTAAAAAGACCAGGTTTGCTGTCTTGGCTGCAGAGCCATTCCAAACATTGCTGCTATTTTTCATCCCCCAGCATTTCTCACCTGCCTTTTTTATTTTCCCCCTTCTTTTTATTTTTACCATGCCCAATCTATTAATATGTGTTTTAACCAGTTAACTTTGGAACCAAAATATTAACTGCACAGGAGGCAGCTTTTCTGAAGGTTCATAAAATATGTATTGGAGCTGGGAATATAAAATGCTCTCATTTTGCAGCAGACAAAATGTATAAAGTGCTGAGTGAAAATTGAGAGGGACCCAACTTAAACCTTTGAAAATCACTGCCAGTTCCAATGTGCTGTATTTATGTTCACTTGGAAGGCTCAGACCAGTCCAAATGAGGTCATCTGATCAGGAGAACACGTGTCCGCACAGAGTCGGGAGGGAGGGAAGCCTCCAGGATGCTTTGGCTCAGACGTGTTGAGCTGCCACAGAGCGGTGGTGGGATTGGGGTGGGCAGCCTGTCTACTTGTTGATCCTGGCATGAGAGAGTAATGCTGAGGTGGAGGTGTAACGTTTAAGCTGATTTCTTCTAAGGCAGGCAGCCTAGGGGACAGTGTATCTTTTGTATCCTCAGCTGTTTGCTGGGTAGGGTAAGTGGAGGCAAAGCTTGACATGTTCTAAAGTTTGGAGGCAGGGATACATTTGGGTTAGCAATGTCTGTAGTTGGTGTTCATATAACTTCATGCAACAGCGAGCCTGTTACTTCATTTGCATGGTTCTACCTTTCAAATTGCTGTCTTTAACCCTTGCCCTCTCAGCACCTGATACCTGCTCAGCACCATGTTACCTTCTCCTCCTTCTGCTCCTGTGTTTTCCCTCACTCCTCTCATCACCAAGATAATAGCTTGGCCATGTGTCTCTATGAAATGTCACTTTCTTCTCCTGGAGTTCCATCTTCTCAGCTCCATCCCAGCAGGTGGGAGAAAGTCCTGTGCCTTCCCCAAGAAGCCCTGTCCTTTCTACTCCTCCCCTCCCCACCTCCCTGCCAGCAGCATGTTTGCCAACACTTTGCACGAGGAAGCTGCCTCTATAAAAATAAACCATGTTGAAATCTGAGAGATAGAAACCACACCAGCCTCACACTTCATTATTGGTAATAGCAACCTATTTGATTTCCATTTGCAAACAGCAACCTGCATATGTTCCTCAACATGTAGTCCATCTCCCTGCGCTGTTTTCTGTACAAATTCAGGTTCCCCCTGCCTGGTGCTTAGTCTGCTTCATGGTTTGCTTGCTCTGGGCCACAGACACCCTTGCTTCACAATTAAATTGTGGAAAAAGCCTGTTAAGTCACTGACTTAATTGCCGGGTTACTGACCACAAGGTTGCCATCTGCAACAGGCTTAAGCCTCTTCTCCCACCTCTTCTACCTTTATAGGATTTTGCTCCTCACAGCTGGCTTTTATTGCTGATTTATGCCGGAGGAAGCCAGCAGACACAGACCTGTATTTCCTCTTCTTATCCCAAATGCTCACTGCCACACGGGCAGTGCTTAGGGTCACTCCTGCACCTTCAGCACTGCCTGGATGTCATGGTGTAAGGCTGGGCTTGGGATTTAGGATGAAATTTGATATTCCAGGAAATGTCTCTACTAAAAAAAAAAAAAAAAAAAAAGGGGAAAGGGGAAAAGAAGGAAAAACAAAGTTTTTTGTATCAGCGGGGGGAATTCAGATCCAAATAAAAAAAAAAAAAAAAAAAAAAGGTGAAACGGGAAAAGTAGGATAAACCAAGCTTTTTGTATCAGCAGGGTGAACACTGATGGCATTGAAGCCTGTGTGAGCCGTAGGTCCATTTCTCCATTGCACAGAGGAACAAGTCTCTCAGCTGGGTCTTATAAGAGGTGGCAGTGACAAGGGGCCTCCAGAAGGGCTGGAGAAGGTGGGACACACCCAGGGCCCAAGGAGGAGCTGCCTGTATTGACTTTCACTCTATTTACTGGAGCAATTGAGTTTGTCAAAGAAATGCGAGACAGGCTCAATCAGCTGTCACACTGAGACACTCCTGTCACTACTGTCAATAGCTTCGAGTTTCTGATCCTTTCTCAGATTAGCTCTGTGCCAGAACATCAAATGGAAAGCTGTTTGGGGCATGGGGAGGGCAGAAACTCTAAGCAGTTACCTAGGAATCAGTTTACAGACTTCAAAGCACTGTCAGGTTTATTCTGATGGCTTATAGCAACGCGCAGGGAGCAGTAATGCGTTCGGAGTGTAACGTAGACTCTCCTCTTCAGCCCTGTGCTCACTCACAGACTGGAGGCAGGAGTGGGAGAAGAATAGAGGCATCTCTCCTGGCGAACCCAAATGACATGCAGATGGCCTTCTTCCCCTGGAGGAGCTGCTCTTTAGCTTGATGGAATAAGTTGCTTTTCTTATCTCACTTTTCATCCTGAAAGACCCTTCTACATTTCCCGCAGCACTGAAATGAAGCCGTTTTCTGGTAGAGGGGTGTCACGTAAAGGCATCACCCCCAACAATAGGACAGGAGCGAAAAGAAGGGGACAGGTTCACCATGCAGAAATGCTGAAGAGAGAGTGAGGAGAGTCCAGCCAGCCCACGTGAGCAGTTTTTGGCAGTGCCGAGCCTCGAGTGTGGGGCTTTTTTATAACAAGGCAAGAGCTTTCTAGCCCATTAAGTTCTTCCAAGACCTTTTCCTTGAAATTTAATGGTTTGGATCTGGGACAGCCTTTATTGAGAATGTTGCCATCATGTGGGAGCCCAATATGAATGTCTCTATTTATGGGAAGAATAACCCATCAGGAGACTTTTTTTTTTTTAACTTCCAGGATTTGAGAAATCTCTTTTCTCTCTTCCAGCTGAAACAGCTTACGGCAAGGTGAACTCACCCATTTACAAAAAAGCCAAGAGGGTAATGTTAATCCTATTAGAAAAATAATCTACCACCAAAAAATAATAATAATAGGGGTGGAGAAGGAATCCTTTTGAGGCAAATTCACATAGCAATTCTTCTGAATTTACTCTTTTCTTCTCAGGGTTGAGATGTTAAACATTTTGCTATCAATACAGTAATTATAAAGATTACTATTTCCCTTCCACTGTCTCAAAGAGTGATTCAGTGTCCTTAGAGAGGATTACCCTGCACAGCACTAATCTAGATTTTTTTCCTTGAATGCAATTTTAAGATTTCCTAATTTTTTCCCTGTTACCCAATTCCATTATTAGATTTCTTACGACCTCAAAACAGCAAAAGGGTCGTCTCTTCCTCATTCTAGATCACCACTATCCTTTGTAACTAGCAGTTGCAACTACATTTCACTGCTTAATATTTAAACAACTCCCTATCCAAAACAAATCATACCTTTCCTCCTCCTTGACTGCTCAAAAGAAATAAACAACCCTAGGACTATGTAAGTGATCTTTAGTATCAGAGGCAACCCTGTTTGCTTCTCTTGGTGGCAGGTATGTGAAAGGGCCGTGGAAAAGAAAGGAAAAACAACAGAAAGGAAAAAAAAACACACCACCTTTTCCTTACAAAGTATTTTAAAGTAAGGGCTCTATGCATACCTTTCTTTGACCTTTTCCTTAGACTGATGGTATAGGCAGCTACTGTGCTTGTATTACACATTCCAACACAGGGACTGACTTGCGAGCAAGATAGGGGGGTGTTTTTGTGTGTGTGTGTGTGTGTTTGTGTGTATGCACTCGTGTGTGTTTGTTGTTCAACTCGTCAGCCAAAGGTCTTCAGTGCTGGTTTTAGCTCTTTCTGTTTTTTCATAGTTTCCAAGGGGAGTTGTTGTTGTTTGTGGGCTTTGTTTATGTTCACTGGGTGACAGGAAACCCAAGAGCTTTTAGTGAATTTAGATATACTCTGGATCCTAGGTGTGAATCTCCAGCCATTTGTGTTTAAAAGCTTTCATTACATCTGAGAACAGAGGAAGAAAATAAGCATCTCTCTCCTTTCTAGCTGCAGAGGAATGAAAGACTGTCAGCCTGTGGGCCCTGCCAGGACAGTATAGATGCCTACAAAGGGAGAAATTGGAGGAGATAAAGAAGGCTGCAGCTGCAAAAAAAAAAAAAAAAAAGCAAAAAACAATCATTAAACTACTGCTCAAGATTGATTATTTGGTCTTCACTTTACCACTGTTGCTGTTGAACTGGATGGAGTAAGTAAGATCTGGATGGAGTAGAGTGTACCCATCATCCACAGAGTAGGTTTCACGGGAGGGATGATGAAGGCATGAAGTCCTTCTGAGGACTCCCGGTAATTGCATCCAACCCAGTAGAAAGTGTTGCCAAGGGATGTGTTCACCTACTCCATGCTTGACCTCCCTCACCTGGGACGCCAGATGGGCAATGGCTACTGCAGGCAGATGCTGCCTGCAGCACGGAGATGGGTGCTTGGCTGCTCTGTGTCACTGCAGGAGGGGGTTAGAGTCACTGGCTCACACACCCAGCTCTGCCTCCTGCTGTGGAGTGATTTGGTTTATCTTCTGGTCTAATGCTTCCCCTGCCTCTGCCCATCTGTGGGCTCCTTGGGGCAGGTACTTCCCTCTAATCGTGTGTTTGTGCAATGTCTAATTGCAGATGTGAGGGTAATATAAATAATAAGGTTAAAAGTTGCTCTTCTTGAGGGGAGGTGAAAAGGGAACGGAAACTGAGCTGCTACGCAGCTTCCTGGCTTTTCCTGGAGTCAAAAAGAGAGTGCAAAGGGTATTGTAGGATATGTCAGAGTATTTAGTCTTGAATCATTTGCCATCCTGTTTTTATTCCCCTGCAGATACATTTCAAAGACAGTGTTTAGATGGAGATGATGACCTTGCATATAGTTGAGGCCCGTCGCTTCCCATGATAAGTCCCTGATCTGGTTGTTTGGGCTCTGACAACTCAGCCTGTTGGAGTTGAAACCTCCCCCCCTGCATGTCAGACTCACACCAAGTGCATTTCAGAGGAGGAGGATTTTCAGTGCATCACTAAAAATGTGCTGGTTTTTAACATTTGGGAAGATGGTTCTTATTTTTCCATCTTTTAGTCTTTAAAGTGCCCAAGCTATTCCAGTTATGACATTATACGCCAACCCTTAAAGCGCCAGGCAGCTCTGAGATGAAGTGGCCTTCTGTGCTGAACATTACCCAGGGTGCTGCCTCCTCTCCTCCTCTGCACAAGCTTCCCCCAAGCAGCAGTGGCAGTCCAGTCATCTTTCCAGAGGCAGCAATATCATGGAAAGGAACAAGATTAACAAGACAGTCAGCCAGCGAGTTGCAATGTCAGGACACCAGTGCAGGTGAAGGTTTCACTTTTGTGCGTTGTATTGTTAATAGGCACAATCCCAGGTCCAAATGAATACTGCTGTGCTTTTAGGTTTTTCTGTCTTTTCTAGTGCTTTCAGGTGATGACGAAGCAGACTTGTGGATGAGTTTTTTGGGAGAGTGAATTTCCATTAGTCTTGGGTTTTTTGAGGTGTTTGTTTGTTGTTGAACAAAAGCCCTCACATTTCTTCTGTAACAATTAATAATGAGGTTATTTGTTTTGTAATCATTTTCACTTCTTATCTACCCAGGATTATAAGCCAGGCTGTCCCCAGCTTTAATCGTCTTTCTTGGACCACCAAAAACCACGTTTGAATTCTCTTCATCTCCAGTCTTGCTGGGTCACCCTGGAGATTGTCTCTTACTGAATTCTCTTGTTTAGTAACAGGGGTAACACAACTTCTTAATCTCACAGACTGGTGCCAGGAGAAATCCATTAGCGATCATGATAACAGATTCCAGTTATTCCAGCAATTCAGGCCGTATGGCTATTGAAATAAACCTGTGCTTGAACATATTTACATACATACATGATTGCGTCTGTGAGATTTAAGACTAAAAGTAAATGAATTTAGATTTCTCTTTTGAATAATGTGGTTGCTCTTGATTTGTCTAAAGAGCATTAGAATTTTCTTTCCCCAGTATTGTTTTTACTGCTATGGAAAGGATGCTCACAGCATAGCTTAAAGTAAGGATTGTACCTCATACTGGAGAGTCCCATTTGCCACCACCACTCTCAGCTGTTCCCTGTTGTACCATGCACTTCTCTCTCACTTCCCTCCTTCACTCCATCTTTAGCAATAGTAGCAAATCATCCTTTTGTATCAGCTGTCATTTACCAGTAAAGAAAAAGGTGCTGGAACAGTTTCCATTTAGTCTCCACAGACTCAGTATGCAGCAATAAAAGCTTTTATTCTTCTCATGCCAAAGTTCCTAACTTTGCCAATTCATTTCAGTTCGCTCAAGCACTCACATTTGAATCTTTACCTCCTGCCTATGTTATCCACTTAGCACTCAGCTTGATCCAGGAGTGGAAAGGTGGTTGGTTTGCATGGGCTGAGTTTTGTTTTGGGAATTACATAACCAACTATGGAGATTTTTAAGAGTGTTATGATACCAGGTGTGCAGTGGTTTCGGTTTTTCCTGTTTTTTTTCTTTTTAGACATATTCAGAGGCATCAATGAATGATGAGGATTAAATTATAAAGTCCCTGAAACTCAGAAGGCACATAAATAGGGTCTAATTTGTATGATTTTAAAGCTAATTCAGTGTTTTTAAGGAGCCTGGCCCACAAAGGCAAGGGGGTCAGGAAGCCTGGACAACTCTCAAGA
>NW_010417428.1:1017-4193 GCF_000710305.1 Buceros rhinoceros silvestris | reverse complement strand
CGCTCGGCGCTGCACAGGCGAAGCCGCCCCGGCCGCCTGGCCAGGACTCTCCGCTTTGCCGAGCGAGGGACTTCGGGGGTCGCTTTGATTTGACAGGCAAAACTGACAGAACAGACCGACCCCAGCCTGGCAGGACTTTGCCACAATGGTGGAAAGAAAGCGGATTTCCGAAAGCCCTTGACTCTCCCAAAGACAAATTGGCGTGAATTTCCCAGCTGGTTCAACGCTGAACTCACGACCCTTCCCCATCCTCCCTCTGCCAGTCTCACTGCCACACACAAATGACATTTTACCCCCTTCCTTCCATCCTTCCGTCCTTCCTTCCTGCCTCCCTTCCTTCCTGTTCTCTCTCTTTCTTTCTTTTTCTTTCTTTCTTTCTTTCTTTTTCTCTCTTTCTCTCTTTCTCTCTTTCTTTTTTCTTTCTTTCTCTCTTTCTCTCTTTCTTTTTTCTTTCTTTCTCTCTTTCTTTTCTCTCTTTCTCTCTTTTCTCTCTTCCCCATCTCTTTATTACATCACATTTATTTCTTTTTCTCTTTCTTTTCTTATATTTTTCTTCTTTACAGATTTTAGTCGGTGCTTTAGTGAGGATCTGGCTTCCTATTATCTTGCATTCCCCGGGAATTAAAATAAAATAACGTTATTCTTATGAAAAGACCTTTTCACGTTCTATTTAAACAGCCGTTACTCTTCCAAATCCCGTCTTCCTCTTCCGTCTCTTTTTCATGACCCTGAGCAGTGACGTTTGGCAGCCCAAGGGGAACAGGTACTGCTCGGGATTACAGACAGCTTCAAAAACGCAACGTGTCTGCTGGGACAAGGAGGGTGACACAGGAGATAACTCTCCGAAAAAGGCTGTATAATCATATTTGGATCCCAAACATCCCACCACGGCAAACGTCTGCCCTCGACATACATATGCCAAATAAAATAGCCGTGATCGTGTGGATTATAAATGAGATCACAGAAGAGTTTATCTGGGAATATCTCGCTTTCGCAGCCCACAAGAATGCACTTTCTTCTCTGCCTCTGATACCAACTCGCTGATCTAAAGATAAAATGAGAGTCGCGCCTGTATTCTCCGGCCTTCCGGGGAAAGTCGGGACTTTGCACTTTCTGTGAACACAGCAAAACCGCAAAAAGGTTGTTCAAATACTGATAAAGCTGTGAGCGAAACCCACAAAAACACGGGAATTCAGCGACTTCTTACTACGTAGAGGCTTGGATCAGCTGCTGCTTCCAGACGTTCGGGATTTGACAGATGAGTTTCCACATCTTATCTGAGTTTGTTTAGGGCCAGGTCACCAACACTCCTTCAGTCAACACTTTCACTCGAGGACTGAAAGAGCTTTGAATTCCTTTTGCGCTTTTTTTTAAAAAAACTTTTAAAATAAAAACCTCAATTATATAAGGAAAAAATTAACAATAAAAAGCCGGTGAAGCCGAGCTGCTTCCTGGGGTTGTTTCTTTCCTGCCTGGGAATCGTTGAGGCTTTCCAGAGCTCCGTGTGTCAGACGGGGAAAGAGGAGCTTGGAAAGAGGGCGCTGCCAGCGTACCCTCTGCTTGCCGGGAAAAGACCCCCACTTGTAAAAAGGTAGTCCGGAGCAAGAGGCTGGCTAAGAGCGTGGTTTCCTGGTTGGGCAGTGGGGCAGCGTTCTGCCTCCCATCAAGTTCCCAGCGAATGTTTCCAGGAGGCAGGCGATGCTCCGCTCCCACTTCATGGCCGGCTTGTAAACGCCTCGCGGAGGTTTACTCACAATCGGACGGTTAATTAAGAAAACATTGAGGGTCCAGCTTAAACCAACAAAAGCCAGGCAGCTCCGAGCCGGGTTCCTACTTGCATTCGGCGGCTGCCAGACCCCCTCCCCTTCCCTCCGTGCCCTCCTGATGCTGGGACCGCCCGAGAGCCTGACCTCCGTCTGCGAGTCCTTCTCATCCTCCTCTCCTCTTACAAGGCTGCTGCTCTTCTCCCTCTCTCCCAGGGGCAATCGGCACCCAGTGTCCAAAGCCTTCCCCGCTCCCTCCCTCATACCGCCCAGGACCAAATTCAGCCGGGACTCTATGGGTTTTTTGGAACAACCTCCCCAGAATGGCAAAGAAAACATCCACCCGCGGGAGGGTGACATCGATCTGAGTGCAGAGCATCGCGGAGGGGAAGAAGGCGGGGGGAGCGGGGTGATGTTCCCGCCGCTGCCCGGCCGGTCCCCACCACCCCGAGAGGAGGACCAGGGCGCTTCTACCTGTTTCTTCCCATCCCCCAGGGATGGTGCAACCATGTGGCGAGGGAACTGTGTACCTGAGAGCGCCTTTGCTTTTCCCAGGTCCTGTCTCTGACTGCTCCTCATTATTCAATCGTCCGAGCAAAAAATTGGTCAGTTTTTCTGTCTGTCCAGCCTTGGGGAAAGAAGAAGGATTACCACGGGGGAGATGACATGCGGAGCGTTGGTGGAAAAGCGTGGAGTTTGTTTTAAGACATTAAAAAGGAAAGACAGAAAAGGATGGACACTACCTTCCAACACACTTAACTTCGCTGGTGACAAAAACTCCGGGCGTGTACTGAATGCATAATTACCCCCAACTGAAAATTCCCTATCTAATTTGATATTTGGTGCTCAGCAGAAGCTAGCCTTCGTAAATAATATACAAAGTAAGAAACCTAATCCAGCAGGCTAGAATGTTTAATTCATCATTATGCGAGCTAATTGGAAGGTGATTATATGGTAATTGCTCATTAGTGGTGTATATTTATCGCTGTACCTTATGTCAAGGCCATGGGAATTGTGTAGAGTCTGTTCTCTCATTTCAAGGATCAGTTTCAGAAGCAGGAGCAAAGCGGGCGAGATCAAGTTCTTCCTGACGTCAGGTCCAGCCGTGGGCGATGGAGAGCGGGTCTATAAATGCTCGCCCGGAGCCCCCGCAGCATCCTGGGCTCCAGCCGGGCCGTGCGGGGGAGAAGGGGCTCCCGAGGCAGTAGGACTGAGCGTCCCCACGGCGGGGAGGCGGAGGAGGAGGAGGAGGAAGGCAGAGCCCGCTTTGCCTGCTACCGGGCCTGGGACGCCACCTGCGAGGCCCCGGCTTCCAGGACCTCCCGCTCCGCGCCTTGCGGGGGGACCCACAGAGCTGGGGCGGCCACGGCCCAGCCAGGGCAAGAGGGGGCCGAAGGGGCTACCGGCGGGGGG
>NW_010417428.1:516-842 GCF_000710305.1 Buceros rhinoceros silvestris | reverse complement strand
AACAGGCGCTAGTTGCGAAAGGCCAATCGAAAGCAAGCGAGGGAAGGTGATGAATGGCCCTTTCGCTTTCAAGCGTGGACCGCGGCCTGGGCTTCCCCAGCTGAGCGTGTCCCACCAGGAGAAGAGATGGCGAGGAGAGAGGTTACGGCTCGGGGTCAGGAGGTTCTCTAAACTCCCGCGTCCCCCTCGCAGCGGGACCCTTTGGAGGAGTAAATCAATCGCTGTATTAGCTCCGAGCAGTTATGAACCGCTGATGGGCACGAGAGCAGGGGCTGGGAGAACCCTGTTTATCAGGGACTCCGGTCTGGCCGGCGCTGCTTTGCCTC
>NW_010417428.1:0-329 GCF_000710305.1 Buceros rhinoceros silvestris | reverse complement strand
GTAATTAGGGGGGACCTCTAATTTCCGCCAAGCCCTGATAAGTAACAGCGCGATCCATCAAACGGTGACGAGGTAAATAAACAGCGTTTCGAAGTGCAACAAAGCAAGGGGTCCACAAGGCCCCTGGCCTCACCCTGGTCCGGTGGCAAAGAGAGGGGGGCGTGGGGGTGCAAATCGCTCTGTGGGAGGTGCCCACGTAGGGGCTTGGAGCCGCCGCCTTTGTTCGAAGGGAAAGGGTTCAAAATCCAAGGCCAAAGGGACTACATCCTGGACTCGGAGCAGATCTGGGAAGGCGCTGCGGGCAGCCGGCAGATCAGGATCTAGCCCTT